>NC_085989.1:44328665-44628665 GCF_030014385.1 Trichomycterus rosablanca | reverse complement strand
TTACAAGAATAAACCTGCACTGATACATCGAAACATCAGCGTGCAAATTTAAATTCAATGCAAAACATCTGTGCATGTTAGCAGGAGGCATGTTAATTTCCAGGCACAAACCAAATTACCCTTTTTTATGCATGTTACCCCCTTTTTCTCCCAAGTTAGCGTAGCTAATCTGTTGCTGAGGACCCAGAGGGAGTCCAAGGAGGGTGTATATTCACCGGACACACTCCCTCCCATAATTCAGTGGATTTGTGCATGAGGTCGACTTGGAGTACAGCCACCTTGGGCAACCAAGTGTTGATAATAGGGCAGTTGTAGCCTAGTGGTTAAGGTACTGGTTCAGTAATCAGAAGGTTGCCTCACCACTGCCAGGTTGCCACTGTTGGGCCCTTGAGCAAGGCCCTAAACCCTCAATTGCTTAGACTGTAGACTGTCACAGTACTGTAAGTCGCTTTGGATAAAAGCGTTTGCTAAATGCTGTAAATGTAAATGTAAATGTAAAATAACCCCACCCCTTAGTTCGGTCTTTTCCACCCAGCCGACCGGTAGCAGAGCAGACATTTGAACCCGGGAGCTCAGAATCTCGACACTGGCGCCTGAGCACCCAAACCAAACAACGCTTAAACAAAAAGTACTACTTTACGTAGAGCAACATGAGTGACTGCAGCATGACTGGGAATGTCTGACCTCAGATTGGTACAAAAACCTGAACGTTACAGTAAACCCCCCAGTCCTCTAATGGACCATCTCATTTACAAAGCCCAAACATGTTGATGTCTTAAACACTAAACAGACCCCTTTCTTCTAAATTTTAAATGATAAATAAAAAAGCTCAAACCAGATGCTGAGCTTTGGATGAACAAAATATTTACCCTCTACAAGAACATATCTAGGGATGAATCCAAACATAACCTCATTTCAATGTGTCATCTTGGAACAGGTTTGTGCCACTTAGTCAGGCTTGAGAGAAAAATGCCTTTGTAAGAAATACGCAAATTAAATAAAAAATCTAAACAAAACATCTGTGCAATGGGAGGTCAGTTACCCCAAGGGTTTAAGAGAAAGAAAATTAAGTTATCATTAAATATGAACAAGAAGTAATGCAGGTGGTAAGTTTAACAAGTCATATATTCGTGTTCAGTCATAACACCATTTGAGCTCTGTATTAGTAACAATTGGTGGAAAAAAAAAAAAAAAATCTCAAAAGGTTCAACAAACCAGAGCTTTTAAAACTCAGTTGGCCAACACTACAGGTTGGAAAGCTTGGCTGGAGTACTGCAGGTTGTAGCCACCTAGGCCATCCATAAAGGAAATCCCACCGCCACTGCTAAGAACACCAATAGCTTGGCCTGGTGGTGGGCTGGAATATGGGTCAAAGGTGCCATGTGTATGGACCGGGCCTTGAGGTGGGACATGAAACAGAGCGTTGTGGGTTAAGGGTGAATGTTCTGTATCAAAGTAGAAAGACCCTCGAGAGGCAGGGTAAACAAACTCTTTGGCATTGGGGGACAGTTGGCTAGAAACCGATCCAACCAAGGAGTGCATGGAGAGGGAAAGAGGTTTGTGCTTGACCAGCCCAGGTGGCGATATGGATGATAAAGTAGGGGAATGGGTGAGCATTCGCTGCTGAGGGGCACCGATGCTACCTGATCCACCCACTAGACCACTTCCCATGGACGTCTTCCTCATTTTGGTGGAGCCGAACTTGGTGGCGGCAAAGCTGGCTGTGGTAAAGGTGATTGGTTGGGAGATGGGTTGGTTAGCTGGGTGAGGATAGGGCATCGCTGTACTGAGTGGAGATGGAGAGGAGGTATTTGAGTGCACAGTGGAATCGGTTGGAGTAATCGGGCCTGCATAGCTGAAAAGGCCTTGGCAGAATGCCGTAGGAGAATTTGAGACTGATGGTAACATGACTGGTGATGACTGGCTTCTGATGGGTACAAAAACCTGAGCATCAGGGTTGAACCCCAAAACTTTTCCCTCTTCCAGCTCCATATCACCTTCACTGAGCCCAATTTCGTCTGGTATCTCGGAATCACCCCCTAAACCTGGAGGGTCCTCCATGTACAGGACTTTGACAGCACCCTTCTCACCGATCTGATAGGATACTTCATAAGGGTCAATCCAGATGTTGAGTTCTGGAGGAACATTTGCTCTGACCTCCTCAGTGTCTAGTCCACTCCTTTTGGCGGCCAAGTCCACCACAGGGTCTCCATAGGCTCCAAGATGAAGGCAACGGAAAGCAGATCCACGTAGAGGCGCCTCCGGGTACCAGTGTCCTTCAAATCGTGACACCAAGATCCGCTCCAGTTCCTCCCCAAACAGATCCGCTCTTCGTCGAGGGAGTTTGTTGTATAGATAGGAAACTATGAAGTTCAGTGCAACCTTTACCTCCAAATGCATGACAAAGAGACGAGAAACTCTCAACGTCCTAAATCTCTTCAGTGATAACAGGCCTACTACAGTCTCCACATGTCTCGTCAGTGATGGATCATGAGTAAGATTCTTGCAGAGACTAATTTCAAGCCTTTGTAGATGGTCAGAAGAAAAGGGGGGCAAATTCTCAGTGAAGTCTTGATGAATGACGATTTCTAACCTGCAACTCCAGACTGGACTTAATGTAAGCCCGGGTGTCTCCAGACCCACTGATATCTGGAAAAAAAAAGAAAAGAAATTAACCTTCAAACATTAAAGACGAGATTAAAAATACAAATAGGCACATTTCAGTAGATGTAACTGCTGACGCTGCAAGCATGGCTTATCTCAAATCCATCATCTGGTCCTAACGGCAGCCGCTAAAGCACTCACATTACACAGGCAACCAGAAACCACGGCAGACAGGATAGTAAAGAAGGTATACCAGTCAACCAGTTAAAGAATTGATACTTTTAAAGCTTTTAAAATCATATATGGTTAAACTTTATCTCAGAAAATTAGTCTGGAGACACTTCAGGAATTGGCTTGAATAAGAGTAGGAACAGGGTCTTCCTAGGAATGAATTTCTTTCGTTTTTTTCTAACCTTGAATTGTTTGTCAGTTGCACCTACCTCCCAAAGGCCATACCTAAAAAATAGCAGTGACTGGACCAGGCTTTGTTTCAAATTACATCCTACTTTACTGAATAGAATGTACACCGACCAGGCATAACATTATGTTCACTGACGGGTGAAGTGAATAACACTGATTATCTCTTCATCACGCCACCTGTTAGTGGGTGGGATATATTAGGCAGCAAGTGAACATTTTATCCTCAAAGTTGATGTTGAGCAGGAAAAATGGGCGAGCGTAAGGATTTGAGCGAGTTTGACAAGGGCCAAATAGTGATGGCTAGACGACTGGGTCGGAGCATCTCCAAAACTGCAGCTCTTGTGGGGTGTTCCCGGTCTGCAGTGGTCAGTATCTATCAAAAGTGGTCCAGGGAAAGAACAGTGGTAAACCGGCAACAGGGTAATAGGTGGCCAAGGCTCATTGATGCACATGGGGAGCGAAGGCTGGCCCGTGTGGTCTGATCCAACAGACGAGCTACTGTAGCTCAAATTGATGAAGTTAATGCTGGTTCTGATAGAAAGGTGTCAGAATACACAGTGCATCACAGTTTGTTGTGTATGGGGCTGCAAAGCCGCAGACCAGTCAGGGTGCCCACGCCGACCCCTGTCCACCGCCGAAAGAAGCAACAATGGGCACGTGAGCAATGGAACTGGACCATGGAGCAATGGAAGAAGGTGGCCTGGTCTGATGAATCACGTATTCTTTTACATGACGTGGCTGGCCAGGTCACTTACTTGGGAAACACATGGCACCAGGAGGCAGTGTGATGCTTTGGGCAATGTTCTGCTGGGAAACCTTGGGTCTTGCCATCCATGTGGATGTTACATTGACACGTACCACCTACCTAAGCATTGTGGCAGACCATGTACACCCTTTCATGGAAACTGTATTCCCTAATGGCTGTGGCCTCTTTTAGCAGGATAATGCACCCTGCCACAAAGCAGAAATGGTTCAGAAATGGTTTGAGGAGCACAAGTTTGAGGTGTTGACTTGGTCTCCAAATTCCCCAGATCTTAATCCAACCGAGCATCTGTGGGATGTGCTGGACAAACAAGCCCGAGCCACGAAGGCCCCACCTCACAACTTATAGGAGTTAAAGGATCTGCTGCTGACATCTTGGTGCCAGATACCACAGCACACCTTCAGGGGTCTAGTGGAGTCCATGCCTCTACGGGTCAGGACTGTTTTGGCAGCAAAAGGGGGGCCAACACAATATTAGAAAGGTGGTCATAATGATATGCCTTATCAGTGTATAATTAGTAACTACAAACAATGAAGTTAATTGCTGTGTAAAATTATGGTACCGTTTGTCCCTGCTGATCACAACAAAGCCCATACACTCAGGGTAAATATATGCTAAAGGCCATACAGCAATAAAAATAAACAGTTTTTTCCAAAGCTAAGTGCTGCACCATTAACCATAAAAATGGTGCAAACAGTGCACCAGTGCTCTGAAAAACTAAATTTAATGGTGGACCTTTTTAAATAATTCATAAAGATTTTGATTGCTTACTAAGGTTAGACATTATCTTGAGTTATAGGTTAAATTCTCCAGCATTAAAGAGATACATGCTGAAGAATTTTCTAACTGAACAAAGCCTGTGCTCATGTAACATTTGATAATTATATTCATGTTCTAACAGCCTTTAAGCACATGACCATGTAAAGCTCATTAAAATCAGTCATGTATCAGATTCTGTTATATTGGTTTACAGATTACACTTTACTATCAGGGAAAAAAGTACAGTGTACGGGGACACATTTAGGGGTTTTCTTCCCAACCTTTCTAACCTCTGAGACCACTGTTCCAATTACAGTACTTTTTAACTGGTGAGAAAATCTAGCCATTTTTATATAAGCACATACAAGTCAATCATAGGCATTGCAATTACTGTAGACTTTCTCCATCCCTACATTATTAATTAAAGCTACATAATGCTGTATGTATATTTTTGACCTGATAGCTTTTCAGAAAACAAACTATATAATAGCAACCTTTATTAGCAACTTGTTCATTTAAATAAGAGCTCAATTTTATATGTCCCGTGTTTATAACACTATCTGCAGCAACACTAGTAAAATCACTACTTATACACTGATCAGCCATAACATTAAAACCACCTCCTTATCAACTCCACTTACCATATAGAAGCACTTTGTAGTTCTACAATTACTGACTGTAGTCCATCTGTTTCTCTGAATGCTTTGTTACCCCCCTTTCATGCTGTTCTTCAATGGTCAGGACTCTCCCAGGACCACCACAGAGCACGTATTATTTAAATGGTGAATCATTCTCAGCACTGCAGTGACACTGACATGGTGGTGGTGTGTTAGTGTGTGAGTTGTTAAACACCTCACTGTCACTGATGGACTGAGAATAGTTCACCAACCAAAAACATCCAGCCAACAGCGCCCTGTGGGCAGCGTCCTGTGACCACTGATGAAGGTCTAGTAGATGACCAACTCAAACAGCAGCAATAGATGAGCGATCGTCTCTGACTTTACATCTACGAGGTGGACCAACTAGGTAGGAGTGTCTAAGAGTGGACAGTGAGTGGACATGGTGTTTAAAAACGGCATCAGCATTGCTGTGTCTGATCCACTCATACCAGCACAACACACACTAACACCACCACCATGTCAGTGTCACTGCAGTGCTGAGAATGATCCACCACCCAAATAATACCTGCTCTGTAGTGGTCCTGATCATTGAAGAACAGGGTGAAACTAGTCAGTAATTGTGAAGCTGATAAAATGGACAATGTGTGTAAAACAAGGAGGTGGTTTTAATAATAATAATAATAATAATAATAATAAGTTCAACTTCTATAGCACCTTTAACCAAGCTCAAGTTATATTAAGTTATAAATTAAATTGCTTACTATGTGTTTAAAATATAGGTATTCAATGTCAATCAATGCAAAACTGCCCTGCCATTGATAAAAACACTAACATGTAACCAGGTCCCGATTATTCATCCACTTCTCAGAGACTAAACCCACCACCAACACACTGCACTTGTGCACACAGCAACTGTTTAGCATTTATCAACCTGATACCAGGAGGTATAATCCAGCCTTTTGGTGCTGCTGGTACATGTAAATGCTGAACACAAGGCAGGAATAAACTCAGGACAGGGGGCCAGTTCGTTGCAGATATACTTACTTACATACTTGCACATTAGGGGCAAATAATAGCCGATCCACCTTCAGTCACTTTTAGGGAGGTGGGAGAACAGCAGAGTTTCTCGAGGAAACCCACACAAACATACAGAGAACGTGTGAAAAGTACATGGTCAATCCAAGGTCCTGGGACTTACGTTACTATGCAGCACCCATTCCACCAGCTGCACTGCCCTTTCTTTTGCTAATGCAAAATGAATGCAAACAGTGTGGGAGTGCCATGATCTTCCCTGTCCATTAGCAGGTGCTGGTTTACATTACATGAGATCACATTTATTTACTCACCTGGAAAGAACAATGCCACTTAATCCACCCCCTAATACAAAAACTGTACTAAAACACTAATGCAAGCACAAGCAAAACAGACCCATAACCACCGGTTTTAGATTTCACTACATTAACAAAATCCAGCATATCTAGATGGTGGAAGGACAGGACATGATTAGACATGCATAGCTATTTATAGTTTTTTTTTTTTCCAAGAGCCAACAATGAGTAAAAAAAAAAAAAAACTATGAAATAAACCCCTATAAAATAAGCCCGTCACCATAATGTCACTTTAACAAGTCTGATGGTGATAATACTGCCTATAGATGTAATCAAGAAAAGCCATTTGACATTAAAGTCCGACAATAGTGCATTTATTGCAAGGGGAATTAAATGATAAGTAAAGAGCATCTTATTTTATTAACAACATCAATAATAAACAGGTTTGCTGACATGATTTACAGGACCAGCTACAGTGTGTTATGAACGGTTTACCATACGAACATTTTGGGTTATGAATGATCTTTTTCCACTTAACGTATGAACAAATTTCGGGTTATGAACCGAAATTCGCGAAACACGTGACGTCACGAACAAGTTAAACCGTCTGTCTCTGTCTCTGTCTCTCTCACATATACATATATACATATATATACATATATATACATACATATACATACATACAGTAAGCGAACATTCGGGCAGCGTTTTTTGGTGTTTTCTTTATATTTTGTAAAATTATTATTAAAATGGCCTCAAAGAAGGTGCAGAGGAAGCATAGTGCTGAGAAAATAAATCTATTACTATTTGTTGTTGTATAATTACTCCTGCCGGTAGGTGTCACTGTGTATCAGACAGAGGGGACAGTGAGTGAGAGAGAAGAAGGAAATCGCTGAGTAAAGTATTCTTTCTTTCGTGCAATTACACCTACAAAATACAACACTATTGAAATAAAGAAGGAAATAATAGAGAAATATGAGAGTTATTGATGTTTCTGGTAGATAAATTTTATTAAAAAAAAGAAGGAAATGTATTATGGTGTATAGTACAGAACATGTACTGTACTGAAATGTGATGCGTGTTGTTTTATGTACAGTACTACTGTGTATTGTTTATTATTGTTTATTACAGGAATGTCTATTCTATAATTTAAGATTCAAGGGAGAATATACTAGTATTTATGACAAAAAAGACCATTTAAGACATTAGAAGGGTAAGGTAAAGGCCAGTGATAGCTCAGTGGTTAAGGTACTGGACTAGTAAACAGAAGGTTGCTGGTTCAAGCCCCGCCACCACCAAGTTGCCACTGTTGGGTCCCTGATCAAGTCCCTTAACCCTCAATTGCTCATCGTGTTCAGCTCATCGTGTAAATCGCTTTGGATAAAAGCGTCTGCTAAATGCTGGAAATGTAAATGTAAAGGGGTGGTTTTGGAGGTCTGGCACAGATTAATTCTATTTACATTATTTCTTATGGGAAAAATAGGTTTAACCAACGAACATTTGGACTTAAGAACAGCCCTTTGGAACCAATTAAATTTGTAAGTCAATGGTCTACTGTATATACTTTATCAGCTACATATCGGTTTGTAAAATATTACTTAATCATATTGAATACCATGAAGGTATATTACTGTTACACATTCAAGAATGTGCTTCTGAAAAGCTCGTCAGGCTGTTTATTTTTTTTTTATTATTATTTTTTTTTTAAACATATAAATCATCTAAAGATGACTTTTTTCCAGTTTTAAGACTCATGCTCTAAAACTTAACATAAAAAGTGTCTCTTATAGGGATGTAACGATACACTCTACCCACGATGCGATGTGATTCACGATACAATTTTTTCCAGATTTTTTAAACAAAATGAAATTAAAGACAAATGATGACAAATTTATTATTTCTCTTTAAAAATATAAATAAAATACTGTATTTGTGCTTATCTTTGATTTATCTAATGTCCTTTTATTTCTGAGGTAGTTACAAACTCTGCAAAACAATGCTGCAAATTTCCCTTTTCGTGTAAAAAAAACTGAAATGAAATTTTAAAACAAATCCCACATTAAATAAATAAATGAATAATACAAATAAAGAAAGTAATAAATAAATTTGGCTGGAAAATTCCGAACCTGGCAACCCTGTAGTGACGTCAACCAGGCGAGGTGAATAGCGCCAGTGCCCTCTGCTGTTTAAAGTGAATATTGATTCATTCTACATGTAAACCGATCGTTACACATGTGAATCGATTGTTAACTGTTTGTGGTGCATCGTTACATCCCTAGTCTCTTAGTATGCGAACTGCTAAATCATAGATTGGAAAAGATGGTTTTAGGACCTCTAACATGATTAATGAAGAAGTATTTTATGGTTTATGTTAAATGAACCATATGAGTATGGTATTCTTAAAAAGAACATCTCAAATTGGGCAGTCCAATCATTTAATAACAGAAAATCATAATTAGATCTGGAAAAGTCAATTATTAATTAGGCTTTAACATAAGATTTGTCTTGTGTTTGAGCTGTTAGTCTTAGGTGTGCAACCTGAATATAAATGTAATGTGTGTCTTTATACTGTGGGAGGAAACCGGAGCACCAGGAGTAAACCCATGCAGACACGGGGAGTGTTTTTAACTTAGAGTGGTGTGGCAACATACAAAAAGATTAAAGGCTGGAATTTTGGCTACGAGGTGGCTACAAAGTGAACAATATTAGCTGATTGTGTTTGCCCGACAACCATGGTATAAGACAATGCCAGCCATCCAATATAAAAGTCTGCCATGTATTTATTTCATTTGTGTGAAGTGATGATGCTAACAACTAACAATAGGATCCCAAGCCAGCCCAGTTTTACAGATGCTAGTAACTGGGTTCTACAATACTAAATTTGATCACATAGTTTTAAATTCTTTCATCATGCTCTCCAGATATTACTACCTTATTTATATGAGTGAAAATATGAAAGAGCACCCCTTTTTGCACAATGACTTGATTGCAAAATACATTCAATACATTAAATACAGTATTTACTGTGTCTATATAACATGAGCGTGAATGACTGACAATTACAGGTTTACTTAAAAATTGTAGGCTTTAATGGTCACAAGATAAACTACAGCAGAAACTCATCCCACAACCAACTGATGGTTGTTTAGGAAGGCAATCAGCCATGTTTTCTTTTGTGAGCAGTTAAGATTTTGCTGAATTAAAGGCCTCTTGTGGCTAGTTCTATAACATGACTGGCAGGAGAAATGTAAACATTTCAGATGCTGTTTTAATGTCAGTCTTATGATTTTAACAACTATTTCTTTATATTCTTTAGATATAGACATAAAACTTATAATAGTACAAATTAAACATATATAATTGCACCTCTAATAAATATGTTCCTCGAGGTGGAAGATGTCTTTAGGACCACAAAGAGTGCATGTATGTATATAAAAAATAAACATAAAAGATGTAAAAGAACATTATTAAAAAAAAAAAAAAAAAAGAACCAAGAAAATCAGGTTCCTATTTCTTTAACTCGAACACAATGATGTGTAAGTGAACTAGTCACAGAAACAAATCTATAAACCAAGTGGACTTGCTGTTCAGACCAGTGGACATAAGTCTAACTTCAATCTCAAAGTCTAATATTTCAGACAATAACACTGATTATAAAAGCAAAGGACCTGCAGTTAAACGTAAATCACTCAGCAAATAAACCCATATGGTAAGACATGGTGTCGAAGTTTAATATATGGTGAACATGTTTAATTCCCAAGCTTCATATAGAAAGTGTTTTCAGAATATAGAGCTGTGTTAATATACTTAATAGCCATGTCTGAGGTTTTCTACTTCCATTATTCTTCAAAGTTCTTATTTTTAAATCCTACATAATAATTAAACATGTCACTGACATTATTTAATTATAAAGTAAGAACAGAATCTAAACAAGCCTTCTCTAAAATGGACGACAGCTCTGTTTTACTGGTGCAACATTAAAATCCATTAATAAAAAGACACAATCAGAAGGAAACATGAAGCCACAGAGTGTCAGTGATAAAACAGCAGAGAAAATCAGTCCATGTTTAAATAGAACAATAACACAAACAGCCCTGATACAGCTGATACTTACACACAGGCTGTAATTAGATCCCAGCGTGTAGTTCCACCAGACCGAATACAAACTGATGAGCCGAATGATGGATCAGAATTGAAACACTTCACGTTATTGCACAGCGCTCTAAGAAATAATAAAAGAATGAAAGTAGATTGTGTTTTAGTGCACCGGTTTATAATGAGCACACAGGCACTACAGCGCCTCTCTGAAACTTTACTGTTCAACAACCTCGCGTTTTTATACCCTACACACTTAAACACGCCCCCAATGTGACGTAAGAGTTCGGATCTACTTTCAGTACGTCAAATAATAATAATAATACTGATAATAATAATACTGATAATAATAATAATAATAATAATAATACTGATAATAATAATAATAATACTGATAATAATAATAATACTGATAATAATAATAATAATATTAATACTGATAATAATAATACTGATAATAATACTGATAATAATAATAATAATACTAATAATAATAATAGTACTGTCAGTACTATTATTATTATTATCAGTATTATTATTATTAATATTATTATTATCAGTATTATTATTATTATTATCAGTATTATTATTAATATTATTATCAGTATTGTTATTATTATTATCATTATTACTATTATCAGTACTGTACTGATAATAATAATAATAATACTGATAATAATGATAATAATACTGATCATAATAATAATAATAATAATAATACTGATAATAATAATAATACTGATAATAATAATAATAATAATACTGATCATAATAATAATAAATAATACTGATAATAATAATACTGAAAATAATACTGATAATAATAATAATAATACTGATAATAAGAATAAAACTGATAATGATAATTATAATAATAATTATACTGATAATAATAATTATAATAATAATAATACGGATAATAATAATACTGATAATAATAGTAATGATGATACTACTAATAATAATACTGATAATAATAATACTGATAATAATAATACTGATAATAATAGTAATTACGTTATTTACTAGTCACTTTATCTTGATCAGGCTCACTGTGTGTCTGGTGCCACCTGAAAACTGAAGTTAGGGCTGCGCAGTATGACCAAAAATTTGTATCACGGTATTTTTTAAGATTCAGACGGTTTCACTGTATATCACAGTATGTTTTTTTTTTGTATGTCTGTGGCTTATTCTACTGTCATAAGTACACAGAAAATAAAACATTTTAATTTCACCACGTTTTGAGGACTATAAGCTTTGCTTGGCTCCACAAAATGACACAAAGGGTGTGTTTGAAAACCTAGGGTGCTGCCTTGCTGTCTTACTGCCTACACAGGCAGCTGCCTCAGTAGAGAGGATTCTAATAAGTCATTGACTTATAAGGCAGGTTATTCGAACACGCTACTGAGATAGCGATTCCATCAGTTTTAGCTAACACAGTTAGCCGCATGCCATTCAAACCAATGGGATGAGGTGGCACAACGCGCTCCCTCCGTTTACCGAAAACAGTTAGAATTCGCAGACAAGCCCGAATTTGCAAATAAATTACACTTGTGCAAGTTTATACAAATTAAAAATCAATAATAATTATTTAGGTTTGAAAATAACTCCATTCATTTTCCCGCACCGTCCGGCATGTTTTTTTTAATTTTTCTGTGAGAAAAGCTGTGCCTCAATGGATGCTGGGATTGCCTTCTAAGGCAGCATCGGATGCTCCCTCGTTCTTGAGTCAAAATAGCGTTGAAATTTTAAGATACCTTAAAAGGGAGGATATTAAGGCATCCAGGATTTCGAACAGCCTCCTTCTCAGAAGCATGCGTAAGATGACGTAAAATGCTGTCTATGTAGAGAGCTCCCTAGGTTTTTCGAACACACCCAGTATATGATGGAATCAGTAAATAAAACGACGTTTGAAAAGTGAATGACTTTAAATATCTCTGATTTCAGTTTGCTTATAACGTTGGATTAGTGACTGACATGAAGTATTTTCGCCCTGTAAGACATACCTAGAATCCACTGTTTTAATTATTGCACGGGTGGCACGGTGGCTAAGTGGGTAGCACCACATTCGTAATGTCGTTGTTTGTAACAGCCATGACTCGACAAACCATGCAGTATATAGTGTTTTAGTCTGTTCTAAACTGCCGACACGGCAAACAATATTATATGATTTGCTGCCTATTGAAGCCAACAGCTGTTAAAATTAACAATGTTACGGTATGCCAGTATATGAAAATCCATACGATATGAGAAATCAAAGACGATAAAGCAAATGTACCATCATATCGCCCAGCCCTAACTGAAGTATAACCCACAACCCACATTTCTAGTAAAACTACAACAGTGTTGCTTGCCTGTCGCTTGAGTATAAATATATTAATAATATAGTAGAGCAGTGGATCACATTCATATGACATTTTGTGATACTGTATATTTTGTGTTTCTAAGCTTTCATCTGTTACTAAGGTTACAGAATTGGATATAAATCCAAAAGTTATTTATTTATTTGTAATTTATTATTAGTATCAGTATTATTATTATTAATGGGCAGTATATAATTGTAGCCCACTACCGCTAAGATCTGGGTTCATATCTCAGCAGTGATATCAGCTGGCCGGGCGTCTGCACAGACATAACTTGCTGTGTCTCGGAAAAAGAGTGGGTGGTCGAAGCCCTATGATGGATGGCACTCTGTCTGGTGTATGTTTTATTTGGATCTCATACATTAACAAATTATGACCTGTGCATTGTAAGTAATGTTTTTCCATGATAAGCCTGGACTTAGTTTTTTTCCCCCCAAATATTTGTATTCTGTAATATTTGTGGTTGTTTTTACTTCTAAATCCAACAAACAAATAATATAATATATAATCTACATCCTGAATGGCCAGTAGTGTTCCATCACTAAGATAAGATAATATAAGATGCTACTACTTTATCTGTGGAGCTGTTCTTTCTGTACGAAGGACTGTGCTGTGATGTGCTGTGCAGTGCTAAAAATATATAATGTGATAGCAACAGTGCTGCTATAGGATGTCAGGTGGGTGAAACCAGTTTCAATTGGACTACAAGCAGTTGACGTCAGCAAGGAAACAGTGGTCTGCTTTATTGGTGCATTAAGGGTAATGTAGTCTTTGCTGTTAGGAGTCTAAACCAGTAGTTCTCAAAGGGGGTTCTACAGTGTTGTAATTATTATTAAATGAGATGAAAATGCTATCTTAATCTTTTGGTTTGGATAGTTAAAAAAATATACATTTTCACTTGAACTGAAGAATAACTCTAATAGCTCTTTTATACTCAATAACACTTAGTTTTATACAGTTAAAATGTGTTTAACATGATGTTTTACACACTTTGGTTACATTCATGACAGGAACGGTAGTTACTCATTATACAAGGTTCATCAGTTCACAAGGTTATATCAAACACGGTCATGGACAATTTAGTATCTCCAATTCACCTCACTTGCATGTCTTTGGACTGTGGGAGGAAACCGAAGCACCCAGAGTAAACCCACGCAGACACGGGGAGAACATGCAAACTCCACACAGAAAGGACCCGGACCGCCCCACCTGGGGTTCAAACCCAGGACCTTCTTGCTGTGAGGCAACAGTGCTACCCACTTAGCCATCGTGCCGCCCATACAGTTTAAAACAATACCTACACCAACATGTGCTATTTATCGATATCGATATTGATATCCTTTATTTGTCATATATACACATACACATGTACAGTACAATAAAATTATTTCTTCGCATATTCCAGCTTGTTTGGAAGCTGGGGTCAGAGCGCAGGGTCAGCCATCGTACGGCGCCCCTGGAGCAGACAGGGTTAAGGGCCTTGCTCAACAACCCAACAGTGGCTGCATAGCAGAGCCTGGATTTGAACCGCCAATCTTCCGGTTGATAGCCCAAAGCTCTACCCACTAGGCTACCACTGTCCCAATAAGTTATATAGTTTAAGAATGAAAATAAGACAGCAATTTGCTGCCTCTTTAATAAGTAAGTGCAATTTTAATTAAATTTTATTTATCATAAGATGACACACATTCACACTTTTACTTACTTACTCACAGCTAGGGTTATTTTTGAGCTGCCAATCCACTTTCCAGGACAACAGACAAAAGAAGGATCAAAACCAGGTCCTAGTAAACACAAGACAACTGACAACACATGATTGCATGTAACATGCAACAATTATTGTTTCTTTTTTATATTATATTATATTGACCAAAATGCTACGTGCATGTGCTGTTTTAGCCAATTTATACATTAATTTAAAGGTAACTACTCCAGCCACATCAAGCTTTCCAAAATGTTCAACATAATGAACAAATGAACTTCATGCATCCCTCTACTGGCATGCTGGCTTTTGCAAAATAATAATATCATTAACGTGAGTCACTAATAGCAGTGCATCAATGTTCACCTCTTTATTCAGTGGAGCTTTTAGATCCATTAGCAGGCCTGCATCTCTTACATCATCAGACAAATGGCTTCCCAAAATAGAAAAATAGACGTGGAGTTTAAGCTTTCTAGGAAAAAAATCTTTGCCTTTCTGAATCGATTTTACTTGCAGTTGAAATCACAAGACATTCACTTGCTTTTTGTATAAACCAGCTTGAAAAAAAAACCTCACACACTCCGGCTTTTACTGGACAGCTGCTGGAAGATCACAGTGGTCAAAGGGGAAATAACAGTATTTCAGAAACAAGACCACAAAACCGTCCACAACACATGACATAAAACTATGGGGAAACAAGAATTCAACCACTTCTTTATTTGTATTTTTTAGATGTACAACCCCAAATCAGAAAAAGTTTGGACAGTATGGAAAATGCAAAAAAAAAATGCAGTGTTTCTCACATTTACTTAGATATGTCATGTTTTGTCTGCTCAGCTTCATTTCATTTGTTATTCTTGCATTTCAGGCCTGCAACACAAAAAAAAAAGTTGGGACGGGGGCAATTTAGGGCTAGTAATGAGGTAAAAAAAAAACTAAATAATGATGGAATTCCAAACAGGTGATGTCAACAGGTGATTGTAATCATGGTTTGGTACAAAAGCAGCATCCAGAAAAGGCTGAGTCTTTGATGAGCAAAGATGATCAGAGGATCTCCAGTTTATCAACAAATGTGTGAGAAAATGATTGAAATGTTTAAAAACACTGAACCTCAAAGAGAGATTGGAAGGGATTTGCATATTTCTTCCTCTACAGTGCAGAATATCATTAAACAATTCAAGGAATCGGGAAGAATTTTAGTGCGTAAAGGCCAAGGGCACAAACTTAAGCTGAACACCTGTGATCTTCTATCACTCAGATGGCACTGCATCAAGAACCGCCACTCAACAATAGCTGATATAACCACATGGGTGAGGGATTACTTTGGCAAACCTTTGTCAAGCACTACTATACAGAGTTACATGCACAAATGCCACTTAAAACTTTACTGTGCAAAAAAAGAAGCCTTATGTTAACCATGTCGAGAAGCGGCGTCGACTTCTCTGGGCTCGGAGGCATCTAGGATGGACCATCACACAGTGGAAACGTGTATTGAATCGGCATTCCAGGTCTTTTTTGGAAAAAAATGGACACCGTGTGCTCTGGACCAAAGACAGAAAGGACCATCCAGACTGTTATCAGCAACAAGCCCAAAAGCCAGGGTCTGTCATGGTATGGGACTGTGTCAGTGCCCTTGGCAAAGGTCAGAATGTACTTGGCAGAAAAGTACATTGAGATCTTAGAGCAACATATGCTGCCTTCAAGACGTCATCTTTTTCAGGGACGTCCATGCATTTTTCAACAAGACAATGCAAAACCACATGCTGCACACATTACAAAGGCATGTCTGAGGAAGAAGAGGGTGCAGGTACTGGACTGTCCTGCCTGCAGTCCTGACCTGTCCCCAATACAGAATGTGTGGAGAATTTTTAAATGAAAAATGCAACGACGACCCCGTACTGTTGCTCATCTTAAGACGTGTTTGCAGAAAGAATGGGACAAAATAAAAGCTGAAACACTAAATCACTTGGTATCTTTGGTGCCAAAACGTCTTTTAAGTGTGGTGAAAAGGAATGGCAACATTACAAAGTGGTAAATGCTTTACTGTCCCAACTTTGTTTAAAATGTGTTGCAGGCCTGAAATGCAGGAATGGATGTTTATTAATAAATTAAATGAAGTTGAGCAGATAAAACATGAAATATCTCAGGTTCATACAGTCTGACATCAAATAAAAGTCAAAGTAAATGTAAGAAACTCTGTGTTTTTTTTTATTATTTGCATTTTCCATGCCGTCCCAACTTTTTCTGATTTGGGGTTGTATATCTTTTCGACATTGCTTTTTTTGTGTGTGTTTCTCTGTTACCTGATCTTGTCTTAAAACACATTTTGTTGACATTGAACATTGAAACTGGTGGGGAATGTGTCATCTCTCCAACACTTTTCCTCACTCTTTTTTTTTATCTCCAGACTGAACCGGCTCTTCATGCTGTCTAAAAATATTATGTCTGGTCACCTGGATGACCCAGCAGGTCAGAAAATGGTGAGAGGTCATACATATCTGCATTCACATCCAGAATGTGTGGCCATGCAGGACGCCACAGCACAGATGGCCAGCCTGATTGAGGTGTGGCTCAGTGGAGGTCAGTACCTGCAGAGAGCCAAGGTTTAGGACGTGTTAAATTTTTAGCAGTAAATCACGAAACCTTCTTGTATTTTTGCACATTTGTCACACTTGTATGGTCTAGATAGTTAGACTACTTTTAATATTAGACAAAATGTTTATTAAATTATAATTTCATTTACTGTAGGAAAAATGCAGCCCTATCTGGCTCTAAATGGAAAAAGTAATTTCCCCTTAATCAACCAGTAAACCAAATTTAATTGACAGATGGGTTCAATTTCTCTAGCCACACCCAGATATGATTACTGCCAGACCTGTTGAAACTAAACATCCCTTAAATAGAATCTGTATGGCAATGGAACCTTTTGGAAGACATGGGTCCTGTTACATCTGGGATAAAGCAAACACTTCGTCCCACCATAGGAACATCATACCAACAGTCAGTGTGGTTGTGTGACAGTCTGGGGCTGCTTTGCTTCTGCAGGACCTGGATGATTTGTCATAATTTTGATGTAACCATGAATTCTGTTCTCAAAGGAGAATGTCTGCCCATCAGTTCATGACCTAAACCTGTAGCTCAGTTGGGTTATGCCACAGATCAATGGTTCAAAGCACACAAGCAAGTTCACCCCTGAATGGCTCCAAAAGACAAGATAAAGGTTTGTTGAATGGTCAAGTTGAATCTTGTTGATATGATGTGGCAAATGATGTGGCAAATGATGCCTAAATTGGGCAGTTCATGCTCGAAAACCCTCCAATGTAATCAAATTAATACAACTATACAAGCAAGAGTGGAACAAAATTTCTCCACAGCGATGGTAAAGACTCATCACAGGCGTCTGATTGCAGTTGGTACTGCCAAAGGTGGCAAAATTAGTTATTAGAATTAGGGGGCAATTGAACAAATCTTTATATTTAATAATTGGAATAATAATTTTAAAGCTGCATTTTGTTTTAACGTATATCTTAATTGTATTTCAAAATTGGTTGAAAGATCTGTAACATTTAAATGTGGCAAATAGAGGACATCAGGTGAGGGGCAAATACTTTTTCACAGAACTGTATGCCTTAGAGTATGTGTACATGTAACCATGAGCTTGTTGGACTTCCAAAACCATGAGCATTAACATGGAGCCGCGTTAAAAATTAACATAAAAGAACAAACTCAAAGAGCCACCACAGTAACTCATACGCCAAATCAAAACAACAAGCTTAATAACAAGGTTTACTTAAAGAGGAAGTACCCGAGCGGTGCAGCGGTGTTTGAATCTCAGCAGTGCTACCGACTTGGCCAAGTCTGATGGAGGTCGGATGGAATTTCTCCTCACTGATGCTGCAATATGCTCTCTCCGTGACTGGTCTGTGTGCCAACGTAGCCTGGCTCTTTGTAAATATACAGTTTTGAACCTGAACCCACCACCGGCAGGTGATATGAAGTGGGTGGAAAATGTGTGCGTATCAAAGGGAGCATGTGATAGTCTATGGTTTTCCTTGGTCAGAAGGGAGATGGTGCAAGTAGTGGAAGTGGGGAAATAGGAATAAGGAGACTGGGTGAAAAGGGAAAAATGCTAAAGAAAATATAAAAAAAGAAGAATTGGAATTGTTGTAGTGTAGTTGTCTCACAGCTCTAGAAAACTGGATTCTATTCTTAGCTCAATGGATTGTCTGCTTGTGTTTTTTTCCACTGGAGACATGTTTATATCTGTAAGGGGATATTCTTCACTGTCCTCCTATCTCCCATAAACATCAGTGGATTGTAATGTATTGTCTACAAAGGATTTACTCGGGTGTTCTTATATCCACAGTGTGTCTGTCCTCTAAATCCTAAAGGCTTAACATGGTCACTAAAGAAAAATAGAGTTCACTGAGACTCCACCCTACTGACTGGAGACTGTTTAAAGAGATTTAGACTCAGACTTGGCTGTTTATGGTTTTTTTGGGTGGGAATGATGGTCTTATTTTCCTCCCCAAAGCATGTTTTGTTACAATGTTAACCTGTCTGACTAGAACAGTAGCAGTGCTCTAATCTTCCTAGAATGGTAGTGCAGACCTGCTAGCGCATCCCACCACTGCACCACCTGCTGACCAGTAGAAGAAGAAGAATGCTTTTATTTGTCATATATACTGTACATATAGAGGTGTACAGTACAACGTAATTCTTTTTATCGCATATCCCAGCTTGTTTGGTCAGAGCGCAGGGTCAGCCATTGTGCGGCCCCCCTGGAGCAGACAGGGTTAAGGGCCTTGCTCAAGGGCCCAACAGTGGCTGCATAGCAGAGCCTGGATTCAAACCAACAATCTTCTGATTTATAGCTTAAAGCTCTACCCACTAGGCTACCGTGGTAGCTCACGCATGATTAATAAACACCATTTATTAAAAAAAAAAAAACAGACACAGGCATGATTGGCTATGTCTGAAGGAGGGGGATGGCTTAAGCCCTGCTTTGGTGTGGTGCCCTGTCTAGAGTATTCCTACCTTGTGCCCAGTGTTTCCCAGTGGACTTAGACCTGCAGCGATCCTGGCCAGGCTGGTGAAAATAAAGAACAAAACATATTTTCTAATTTGTTGGTAAAATAATAAGCAAAAACTGAAAAATTGAGCAACAGAGTCAGGGAATGTAGTTGTGACTGTAATGAAATACCCATAAAAACTATGAACTAGGGTCATTTTTTTTTATTAAATTTGATTTATTTAATGGATTGTTTATGACACAAAGATTTTAGTTTTTTTATCTCTCTTTAACAGCCCATCATCAATGTGATTCACTGGTGAGTCATAAATTATTTCTCATAACTGACAGCATTTTTTCCACAGCACTTTCATTACTCAGTCTATCAAATGTGCAGTAATTTATCCTGTTCTTATTTGTGTTATATAGCAAGGTGAGTTTTTAACATTACCATAGTAACAGAGATTTTTCAGAACTATTCAGAACAGTAACAGTGTTTAAAGGACTTGACTTACTGTTAAAGGGTCTTTTAATATTTTATAAAACATCATACACTGATCAACCATAACATTAAAACCACCTCCTTGTTTCTACACTCACTGTCCATTTTATCAGCTCCGCTTACTGACTGTAGTGCATCTGTTTCTCTGCATGCTTTGTTAGCCCCCTTTCATGCTGTTCTTCAATGGTCAGGACTCTCCCAGGACCACTACAGAGTAGGTATTATTTGGGTGGTGGATCATTCTCAGCACTGCAGTGACACTGACATGGTGGTGGTGTGTTAGTGTGTGTTGTGCTGGTATGAGTGGATAAGACACAGCACCGCTGATGGAGTTTTTAAACACCTCACTGTCACCGATGGACTGAGAATAGTCCACCAACCAAATATATCCAGCCAACATCTCCCCGTGGGCAGCGTCCCGTGACCACTGATGAAGATCTAGAAGATGACCAACTTAAACAGCAGCAATAGGTGAGTAATCATCTCTGACTTTACATCTACAAGGTGGACCAACTAGGTAGGAGTGTCTCCAGCAGCACTGCTGTGACTGATCCACTCATACCAGCATAACACACACTAACACACCACCACCATGTCAGTGTCACTGCAGTGCTGAGAATGAACCACCACCCAAATAATACCTGCTCTGGTCTTGTGGGGGTCCTGACCATTGAAGAACAGCATGAAAGGGGGCTAACAAAGTATGCAGAGAAACAGATGGACTACAGTCAGTAATTGTAGAACTACAAAGTGCTTCTATATGGTAAGTGGAGCTGATAAAATGGACAGTGAGTGTAGAAACAAAGAGGTGGTTTTAATGTTATGGCTGATCGATGTATAACTCCTAACAATAATACCCAAGTAAACATGCCAATACAAAGCAGATTTGCCAAAATGATCAAAATAAAAAGAAAGCTGCAGGGTCACGTTTACAAAAACTTTGACTAAATGATTTGGCTTTGATCATTTCAGCTGGTCTCGGCCCAAATGTAGGTCATGGAGTGCATAATGGTTTCAAATGCTGTTCTTCCATCTGAAGCTGTTATGAAGTCCCAGTGGGGATATCTGGTGTTTGAGAGGTTGAGGTAGATTTTTTGACTCCACTGATGCAATGAAATGCAATTCCTCCCTAAAACAACAAAGAGCAAAGAGGTGGCAAAAAACGTGTACAAGAGACATAAGAGAGATGATAGTGCAGCACCATGAGAGAACTAAGCAGAGAGAAACGACGATTAATGCACAGAGCTTATTGCTAACTTTACAAAACACTTAGGACTAATAAACAGTTGTGTAAAACAGCTATGAACATAAAACATAGTATGTACTGATGACTACAGACATACTGTATTGTACTGAATGATCCAATTCAGCAATTCACCCAAATGACACTTAAAGGGCTGAGTGGGTTAGATTTGATTGACTTAGATTTTGTTCTCTTGACATCCTAAACAAAGTATATTTTGAAGACAGTTTATTTCTGAGACATGGATGGATTAACCCTAGATTTAGTCACAAAGACTGCTCAGCATGCTGGATTTAGTGATTAAAATGACTGCAGTGGCATCTGCACAAACCCATTTTCTGGAATTTTTTCTAAAATGCAATAAAATCTGTAACAAATCTGTGATTTGTTAATGCTCCTGCAGTTAACTTCAATTAACTACAAAGAGAAAAATGTTTTACTAATCAACTTCATTGTACAGTAGTTTGTACAATGCTGCCATTAAGGTGATGTATTTTTCAGGAATGTCAATGTTTTTTCAGCAAGGTGATGGCAGGCCTCATTCTGCAGGTGCTACAACAGCTTATGGATGGGTGGCTGCATGAATGAATGAATGATTGGTTAATTGATTGGATGGATGAGTAGATTTTGATGACTGGGTGGATTCATGGGTGTCTGGTTGGAGGGTTGGATGGATGGATTAATGGATTTATGGATAGCTGACTGGATGTTTGGCTGGATGGATGAATGAATGATTGGTTAACTGATTGGATGGATGGGTAGATTTTGATGAATGGGTAGATATTATGGGTGTCTGGTTGGAGGGTTGAATGAATGGATGGATGGCTGAATAGATGAACGAATGAATGATTGGTTAATTAATTGGATGGGTGGATGGATTTATGGGTGTCTGGTTGGAGGTTTGAATGAATGGATAGATGGATTTATGGATGGCTGGCTGAATAGATGAATGAATAAATGATTGGTTAATTAATTGGATGGGTGGATGGATTTATGGGTGTCTGGTTGGAGGGTTGAATGAATGGATGGATGGATTTATGGATGGCTGGCTGAATAGATGAATGAATGAATGATTGGTTAATTGATTGGATGGGTAGATTTTGATGGCTGGGTGGATTTATGGGTGTCTGGTTAGAGGTTTGGATGAATGGATAGATGGATGAGTGGATTTATAGATGGCTGGCTGGATGGATAAACAAATAAGTATTTTTAAATAACTTTATCCATTTTAAAACTGAAATGTGCGTTTTAATCACAACTGAATGACTTATTTTATTTAATATGGTATCTGGGTTTGAAGTTTGACACATTCTTCTCTTGTTTGTAAACTATTTCTCAGGAAATTCCAGTTTCACCCACTTCCCAAAATATGAAGAGAGTGGATTGTCAGTAAGGAAGTGAGGCTTTGTCCAGTGTGTATTCCCATCATGCACCCACTGTCTCAGGCTCCAATTTGGCTGCAGACCCACTGTGACCCTAACCAGGATTAAGGTTCAGTAACAATAACTACAAAATTTTGATCACACTGTTGGCATGAAAACAACGAGCGACACAAACACGCGCGCACGCAGGCGACACAGACTTTATTCTTGATCGCGTATTAAATCCGTTATCTGATATACTGTACAATCTAGTGCACTGTGTAGGGAACATAAATCAATTGTCTAATATACTGTCTAGTGCACTATGTAGTGAACATAAATCCGTTATCTGATATACAATTTAGTGCACTATGTAGGGAACATAATTAATTATGTAACACACTATCTAGTGCACTATGCAAGGAACACAAATCATCATCTAGTTATACTTTCTAGTGCACTATGTAGTGAACATGAATGCGTTATCTAATACACTATCTACTGCACTATGTAGGGAACATAAATCCGTTATCTGATATACAATTTAGTGCACTATGTAGGGAACCTAAATCCGTTAACTAATACGCTACCTAAAGCATTATGTAAGAAACATAAGTCTATTATCTAGTACACTATCTAGTGCACTAAGTAAGGAACATAAATTCTTTTCTAATATACAATCTAGTGCACTATGTAGGGAACATAAATCTATTATCTTTCACACTATCTAGTGCACTAAGTAAGGAACATAAATTCTTTTCTAATATACAATCTAGTGCACTAGTTTTTGCAACTTGGGATGTCTGAGTATGTACTGTATGTATGGGTAAGTGTAGCCTAGCAGTTAAGATACTGGACTAGTAATCAAAAGGTTGCTAGTTTAAGCCCCATCACTGCCAGGTTGCCACTGTTAGGACCTTGAGCAAGGCCTTTAACCCTCAATTGTTAAGACAGTATACTGTCACAGTACTGCATGTCGGTTTGGATAAAAGTGTCTGCTAAATGCTAAAAATGTATGTATTTATTTATTTCACTAGCAACATTAATGTTGAAGTGGCCTAGAATCACCCAAAATATTGGTCAAAGTTGTCACAAGTTGTTATTTTTTTTGTTCGTTGTTTTGCTTGCTGTACTGAATTCATTCCTTCTCGGGACCAACTCTCCAACAAGCCCTTACTAGTGAACACTAGTAAGTATTATAAATAGGATTTGAGACACAGCCCGACTATTCGCCCTAAACCGCTACGCACTGTCGTAATGCTCCCACAACATGCGCTTTCCGGTATTTGTTCCCTCTGTGTGTTAGCCATGTGATAAATGTAATGCTGATTTGTTGAAATTAACGGTAATCAAATGTAATGTAGATTAAATATTGTTTTAATCACACAAATAACTATCCACGGCACATATCGGGAAAAGGTGAGTGCTTATGACACTGAATAACACAGTTAGCTACACTGCTACACTGTAAACATGCTTACCTGTACATTTACTGTAGTAGGTCAAGTCACGGTGTTCCGTACATGTATCACTAAACCTGAACACTTTTCAACTGTGGAATAATAATCATGAATAATAATCGTGCACAGACTTGTTCGATTTTGATCAGCCAAACCCACAGCAATCCAGGCAATAACTGTAATAAATGTTACCATATATTTTACATGACTTTTCCCTATTATTAATCCCATACTGTTATTTTAATTGCTTATTTTGTATGGGGCTTGGATATGTGACGTCACGCCCTGGCTGGCTGCTATAGGATTAGAACAATCATCATCATTATTATTATTATCAAGAGCCATCAAGTTAAGTCTGACTCCTTGTGACCATATGGATCATGTTTCTCCAGACTATCCTGACTTCTATTTGGGTATTCAGGCTTCCTAATGGCTCATTCATTATTCCTCTAATTGCATCTAACAACTTGTTGCTGGTTGTTCTCTTCCTTCCTTTTTACCTTGAGCTCTTCCAGACATAACTGTCTGTCCCACTGAAGTTTGTCCATAATATAAGTTTGATTATCTGGGCTTTGAATGAAAGGTTAAGTTTGATTTGGTCCAGGATCCATTTGTTTGTCTTCTTTGCCATCCACGGTAGTCTCAAAAGTCTTTGCCAGCATCAGAGTTCACTTCTTGTCCTTCTTTTTTTAACTGTCCAGCTTTTACATCCAAAAGAACCACAGAGAAGATCATAGACCGGACAGTTCTGATCTTTGATTAGAGAGACAAGTCCAAGAACTGGAAATGTGATGTCACACCTTGACTGGCTGCAATACGATTAGAGCAATCATCATCATTATTATCGTCAAGTGCCATCAAGTCTGGCTCATTGTGACCATATGAATAGTGTTTCTCCATGACTTCTGTTGGGGTATTCAGGCTTCCTAATGGCTCATTCGTTATTCCTCTAATTGCATCCAACAACTTGTTGCTGGTCGTTCTCTTTCTTTTTTACCTTGAGCTCTTCCAGACATAACTGTCTGTCCCACTGAAGTGTGTCTGTAATGTAAGAGCTTTAGTTTCATTATCTGGACTTTGAGTGAGAGGTTAAGTTTGCTTTTTTTTGCCATCCATAGTAGTCTCAAAAGTCTTTGCCAGCATCAAAGTTCACTTCCTGTCCTCCTTTTTTAACTGTCCAGCTTTTACATCCATATAGAACCAAGAGATCTTAGTCTGGACAAATCTGATCATTGATTGGAGAGACAAATCCAAGAACTGGAAATGTGACGTCACGCCCTGACTGGCTGCAATAAGATTAGAATCATCATCATTATTATGTTCAGGTCTCGTCAAGACAATTCTGACTCCTGGTGACCAGATGAATTGTGTTCTTCCAGACTGTTGTGACTATTGTGTGTTTTGGTTTTTAAATGGCTTGTTCATAATTCCTAATTCTCTTCTGTTCTCTTCCTCTTTTACCTTCAACTCTTCCAAACATAACTGGTTTTCACTGAAGTGATTCTTCTCATAATGTGTTCATAATATAAGAGCTTCAGTTTGATTATCTGGGCTTTGAGTGAGAGGTTAAGTTTGCTTTGGTCCAGGATCCAATTGTTTGTCTTCTTTGCCATCCACGGTAGTCTCAAAAGTCTTCAGCATCAAAGTTCACTTCTCGTCCTCCTTTTTTAACTGTCCAGCTTTTACATCCATAAAGTAACACAGAGAAGATCTTAGTCTGGACAGTTCTGATCTTTGATTAGAGAGACAAATCGTTACACCTGACGTTCTTTTCCATCTGAAGATGGAACTGCGACTGTATTCAGTCACAATTTTAAGTTGCTCTGGTTAACCATGTCTGCTAAATATTCTAAATGTAAATTTGTGTTTGGTTGGTATGAAACCTTGCAGCTACATTGGATCTTTGTAAATAAGACTGGACATCTTGGGTCTAATGCATTTTATACAGTGAAAAAAAAAAACCATGACCTGAAAAATTCCAAATTACAAAACTGTTGCAGTTTTGTAAGTGAAATATTTATAGGATTTTTAAGTTATAATATAAAATTGCAAATAATTTAGGTATTTCACCATCTACTGTACATAATATTGAGAAAAGATTCAGGGAATCCAAAGAAATCTAGTCTGTTTAGAGCAAGGTCAGAAACCACTAGGGATGTAACGATACACTCTACCCACGATGCGATACGATTCATGATACTGGGTTCACGATACGATTTTTTTCTTGATTTTTTTAAACAAAATGAAATTGAAGACAAATTATGACAAAGTTTCCTTTTATTATTTCTCTTAAAAAATAAAATAAAATCTTTTATTTATCTTAATAATGAATGCCCTTTTATTTTGAAATGAAATTTTAAATCAAATCCAACATTATATAAATAAATGAATAATACAAATAAAGAAAGTATCCTCAAATAAATTTGGCTGGAAAATCCTGTACAACTCTGTGTCGTGACGTCAACCAGGCGAGGTGAATAGCGCCAGTGCCCTCTGCTGTTTAAAGTGATTATCGATTCATTTTACATGAATTGCCATTTTGAATCGTGGCACATGTGCACTGATTTTTAACTGCCTTGTGGTGCATCGTTACATCCCTAGAAACAACTGTTAAATGTGTGTGAAAACTGTTATGCAACCAAGATAAATATAGCCACATGGGCTCAGGAGTACTTTGGAAACACAGACCATCATTGCATTAAGAACAGCAACCTGAAACTCTGGTACCCAAACAGAAAGCCAGACATTTCTATGCAGTTCTCTAGGCCCAAGCTTATTCCAGATACACTGGAAGACAATGGAAATATGTTGTGGTCAGATGGGTCCATGGTTCAGCTTTTTATAAGGAAAATGTGGGGTTGAGTTCTCTGTGCTAAAAAATTAACAGACCACCCAAACTGTGATCAGAACTTCTTTTCCTGGGAAGTCATTTAGTAGTTATTTCAGCAAGGCAATGCCATTAATTATCAATAGCGTGTGTGTGTGTGTGCTTGGCTGGTCCGCCTGCAGTCCAGATCTGTGTCCTGTTAAAGTTCATGGTGCATCATGAACAGGAGAATCAGACAAAAGCAAACACAGAATCCATTTGTTAGCCACATGCAGGGTCTGCAGCAGTGGGGGATAAATACAGCCAGGGTAATTGGATATATATAGATTCGGAGAAAAAGGGGGAAATGCATAAATACAATAAAAATAGGATAATTGTATTGAGCTGGACCAATTTACTGCTAATGAGGTGAAAAGTCACTCCTGGTGTGAATGTAACATTATACTCATGTAGTCTGAGAAGGGTTGCAAGCAAGCACACACATCCTTAAATGTGTGAAGCTGGCCTCGATAAGCTATTTTTTATGTTTTATTACCTTTATTTTATTCTTTTATGTGTTGCCAAATCTTGCTGCACTTACTTTTTATAAGCTAGTTAGTTTTTAGTTTTAATTCTTTATGCAAAGCACTTTATCTCTCTGGTTTTAATTTCATGTTCTTGTAATTGTAACTATATTTGCAAAAAGCTTTTCTGAGGTTCTAGATCTCAGGATTTGAATTGCCACTGTATATGAAAGGTGCTATACAAATAAACTTGCCTTGCTTTGCCCTGACTGCTTTATTTTTTTCCCTGACCAGTGGCGGATTCTTACAAAGAGCCGTATCGCTAGCTGAGAATCACGCCAGGTTCTCTGTATTCCTTCACCACCAGTGCTAGTGCCTCAATCAGACAGTAGAAGCGTCTGTTGCAGCAGGAGGGATGGAAATCTCTTTCTGACCTTGTTTCTCAGACGTGACCGATTCTTCATGTTTAGAGTAAGTGATGTAGATTAACAGAATGATTGTTTTCTGCTCGTGTGTTGCAGTCCAGTATGTTTGTGGTGGTGGAGATGGTCGACACAGTGAGGATTCCTCCTTGGAACTTCCATCGGCAGCTCAACGATGCCATCACTGAGGAGCTCAACAAGAAACTGGCCAACAAGGTGAGTTCTGATTATCAGAAAAAAAACTCTAGTTGATTTTAGAAATAAAAAATTCTGCAGTATATCACAGCCTGGTGATTAATTTATCTCGAAACAATTCAGTCATAGGGCACTACTAGAAACAACCAAGGGTAACCAGAAGTGGGGCCATTTTTACATCACTGTCCATCAGTGTCTGTTGTATATTGCAATGGTTTTTGAGATATTGGTCAGCTGGACCACAGCAGTAATCAAAATCCGGTTTTGACTGCATGCATGCATTAAAGTAAATGTCCTCTGTTTGAAAGCTTGGGTCAGAGTGTAGGGTCAGCCATTATCCTACGCCACTAGAGCAAGTTGGGTTAATTGAATGCTCAAGGGTCTAACAGTGGCTGTTTGGTCCAGGTTAATAGCCCAGCATCCTACCCACTGCCCCAAAAAGCTTAAAGTATTGAATTGAGAGTGCCATCTCAATGTACAAGTGACCCACAGGATGTAGGTTGAAACCCTCACATGTGTTATGTGTGTCACTAAGGTGGGACAGTGGTAGACTAGTGTCTAGAGTTTGGGCTATTAGTCGAAAGATTGTCAGTTCAAATCCAGGCTCTGCTATGCAGCCACAGTTGGGCCATTGAGCAAGGCCCTTAACCCTGTCTGCTCCAGAGGTGGCGTACAATAGCTGACCCTGCACTCTGACCCCAACTTCCAAACAAGCTGAGATATGCGGTAAAAGAATTTCATTGTACTGTACATGTGTATTTGTTAATATGACAAATGCAGGTTTCTTCTGTAAAAGTCATTCAGGAAAAAATAAGTATTGACGGTTCTTGTTTCTGACAGTGTGACCATGTAAAGGTCAGTGCTGTTTTTAGGTTGGAATATCAGCTTTACACAGTATTTTCAGTTCCTCATAATCGCACCATGTTTAGCTCAAGGGTCCAACAGTGTATGTTTGGTCCAGGTTAATAGCCCAGCACCTTAACCACTGCCCCAATAAGCTTAAAGTATAGAATTGAGAGCGCCACCTCAATGTACAAGTGACCCATGGGATAAAGGTTGAAATCTTTACATTATTTATTATGTGTGTCACTAAAAAGACACGTTATCCAGGAAAAAAATGTATTGACAGTGTATAAAGGTCAGTTCAACTTTTAGGTTAGACTATCAGCTTTACACAACATTTTCAGTTCCTCATAAACACACCATGTAAGGCAAATGTTTTCTTATGATGTTCAGGTGTCAGTTTGTCTATAAGTAACTTTCTCATTTTCTCATTTCCACAGGTTGTGTATAATGTGGGCTTGTGTATCTGCTTGTATGACATCACTAAACTGGAGGATTCCTACATATTTCCTGGAGACGGAGCCTCTCACACCAAAGGTACAACAACCACTGAATCAGAACCTAAAGTCGGAGATGTACAAACTCGTAGAGTATACAGAAGACCCTTGACTTACGAATTTAATTGGTTCTGAAGGGCTGTTCTTAAGTCAAAATGTTCGTTAGTTAAACCTATTTTTCCCATAAGAAATCATGTAAATAGAATTAATCCGTGCCAGACCTCCCAAACCACCCCCTTACCTAACCCTTCTAATGCCTTAAATGGTCTTTTTTGTTATAAATACAACTATATTTTCCCTTAAATCTTAAATTATAGAATAGACATTACTGTAATAAATATTAATCAACAACAATACACAGTAGTACTGTACATAAAACACACATCACACTTCAGTACAGTACGTGTTCTGTACCATACACCATAATACATAACATAAGTGCTTTACACCACTGCATCCGACGCTGTGCATTGCGCTTGGTGAAGGTTTGGATGCAGCTGCTCGGCCATGGAAACCCATTCCATGAAGCTCTCTACACACTGTTCTTGAGCTAATCTGAAGGCCACATGAAGTTTGGAGGTCTGTAGCGATCGACTCTGCAGAAAGTTGGCGACTTCTGTGCACTATGTGCCTCAGCATCCTCTGACCCCACACTGACATTTTGTGCGGCCTACCACTTAGTCGCTGAGTTGCTGTCGTTCCCAATCGCTTCCACTTTGTTCACTGACAGTCGACTGTGGAATGTTTAGTAGTGAGGAAATTTCACGAAGTTGCACAGGTGGCATCACGGTACCACGCTGGAATTCACTGAGCTCCTGAGAGCGACCCATTCTTTCACTAATGTTAGTAGAAGCAGTCTGCATGCCTAGGTGCTTGGTTTTATACACCTGTGGCCATGGCAGTGATTGGAACACCTGAATTCAATTATTTGGATGGGTGAGTGAATACTTTTGGCAATATAGTGTATGTACTGTATATAAAGCACACATCAGGAATCAGGTGAATTTGATCTATCCACCACTGTTGTTGGTCAAATAATTCTTCAGGCTGAAGCTTAACTCATTTTCTATTCTTTTTTTGGTATGCAGTTAATTTTAGGTATGTGGTGTTTCGGCCGTTCCTGGATGAGGTTCTGGTTGGGAAAATCAAATACTGTAGTCAGGAGGGAGTGTATGGTAAGACTCACTGCTGTATCCCTTTTCAGAGTTTCCTCATAATGTGTTGTGATTACTGACCAGATCATTCTAAATAAGCAATTTTCTTTGTGTGTGTGTGTTGCAGTCAGTCTCGGCTTTTTTGATGACATCTTAATCCCACCAGAGTCTTTACAGCAACCAGTTAAATTGTATCCTTTATAAGGAACTACTCCTCTGAACCTGCTACGTGGTGACATTTGGCCAGTTCACAGTTAAAGATACTGGACGAAGCACTTTAACCAAAAATACAAAGCCAACAGCGTCCTGTGATCAGAAAGTGTGCACTGATAAAAAAAAAAAAAACTAGTGAATTAACACACACTGTGTTAGGGCTGTTGCGATTGGTCGACCTAGTCAATGACGTTGACGCAAAAAATGCGCCGACGTCAATATTTTAAGTCAGTGCATCATTTTTAAAACTGTTTGTAAATGATCCTTTTTAATTTCTACAATGTTTCCATTCATATAAGCGTTCATATGATTCCCTCTGCACTACTTGCTGCGTACATGACCTAAGTCATATTTGGTCCAGTCATTGTTTGGTGCCATTAAGCGCAGTCTTAAAATGTGGTTTGTACACTGTGCAAAGCCTTGATGGTATACCACAGCAACATTAGTGCGATGTTGCGATGTTTCTTAATCGTGGAGATCTTGGAATACCGTATTCCTTAGCGAATTCAGTTAGGGCACATTTTTATTTCTATATTGCTTCATTAAGCTTCTTAATCGTGGAGATCTTGGAATACCATATTTCTTAGCGAATTCAGTTAGGGCGCATTCACACGTGCCGTGCACTTGCTGCATTGGGCTCGCAATTTTTGCAGTTGCCGCGGCAATCAAAGCGCAAAAAGCTTCTCATATGAATGCACCTTAATGCTTACCACTTTGCTACCGCTTAGAATTTGAAGTAAGTTTTGAGTGAATGTGGAGGTTATAATCGGGGCTCATTCTGTCGTTACTGTATGTTGGACTTAATGAGACGTGCCTTCATCTAACTATTTTATTTCTGCTATAAGTTTAAGCACTTTGCTTTGTGTATGGAATACCATAAACACATGTTGCACTTTGTTTAATATGGAGCACTTGAGAATTTGATAATATGGACATAAACTCTGTTTACATTTAGTTTTGTGCCATATTGTTATGCCATACAGTTTGTTGTTAAAATAAAAGAAGCTTAACTTAGATTCTGAATGACATTTTTTAAAGGAAAATTAATCATTTAGATCAGGGGTGTCAAACTCATTTTCACCGAGGGCCACATCAGCATTATGGTGGCCCTCAAAGGGCCGATTGTAACGTATCCTGCTGTGATTGCAGTCTGTTGTTTTTCTTGGAGGCTAAATTCTGCATTTATATTGTCCTACTTTACCACAGACACGGCCTCATAACACAAGAGACGCACTGTTTTCTCTTCCTGAAGCACAAACTTGTTTTCACTTTCATTACATTTCCTCCTTCTGCTTAATTGTCTTAATTATCTTCTTGTACATTTTAGGATCATGTGTAAATATGTGTAACATCATCTACTGGCGGGATGTGTCACTTTGCAGGTCACAAATTCAGCATGCATTTTGAAAGATGCAGTTTGTTTAGGATTTTACAGTGTATTTTTAAGACAATCATTCTGCCCTCACTAATAGTTTATCCCCCTTTCCCAGCTAGACAGACAGACAGACAGACAGACAGACAGACAGCTCCCTTCAGAATACAGTCGGTTTATTTGCTTCCCAGCTGTGTGATACACTGTGTGCATCAAAATGAAGTAAAAATACAAACAATAAAAACAATGAAGAACCTAATACAGTAAAGGCACACAGCTGTAGTCAAGTGTTACATCTGGTACAATATGAGATTTAACCAAACGTAAAATAGAGGTAACGAGTTAGCATTTTGTGTAAAGATACTAATTGCTATAGTAACGTAACAACAGTATTTAATTATGGTAAATTTGTAACTAAAACGCTGTGATATACTCACTAAACATTTACTAACAGCTGAGAATATAAACGCCACTACTTACAGACGATGCTTTGGTGTTATATTGCAAGATAATTATTTGTATTTATTATTATTGTTTACATTACTACCCGCGTTCTTTTGCCGTAAAAGTCACATGGCTTCTCAGCGAAGGTCAAAGTTAGTTGCCATGACTACGATGTCACCAGTTGCAGGTTAAAGGCGCAGGAGTCCCATTAAATTATAAGCGCGTCTCTGTAACGACTCGAACCATCACAACTATCGTACAGTCGTTTAAGCTCTCGCGGGCCACATAAAATGACGTGGCGGGCCGGATCTGGCCCGCGGGCCTTGAGTTTGACACCCCTGGTTTAGATGAATCGACTAATCGATAAAATAGTCTATAGATTAATCGAGTCGTTAGTGGCAGCCCTACACTGTATGGAAAAAAATATCTCGAAGTGTACACCAGCAACCAGGGCTAACAGGGTTTGTGTTCCTAATAAAGAGGCTAGTAATTATGACAGATATAATTGAAACAAGCAGTTACAGTACACAGATTTTAGATTTTATTCCATTACATGTATGGCATTTAGCAGACACTTTTATTCAAAGCAATACAATTCAAGCAGTTGAGGGTTAAGGGCCTTGTTCAACTGCCCAACTGTTGTGGTCGTGGGGCTTGAACTAGCAACACCCTGATTATTAGTCCAGTGCATTAACCGCTAAGCTAGAACTGTCTCTGTTACAGTGACATCTCTGGTGGTTTCTTCTGGAAATTTGAATAATGTTAAGAAATAAAATAAAGGGTGGCACAGTGGCTCGGTGCATAGCACTGTCGCCTCACAGCAAGAAAGACCTGGGTTTGATTCCCAGGTGAAGCGGTCTGGGTCCGTTCTGTGTGGAGTTTGCATGTTCTCCCCGTGTCTGTGTGGGTTTCCTCCGGGAGCTCTGGTTTCCTCCCACAGTACAAAGACGTTCAAGAGAGGTGAATTGGAGGTACTAAGTTGTTTATGACTGTGTTTGATATTAAAAACTTGAACTGATGAATCTTGTGTAACGAGTAACTATCTGTCCTGTCATGAATGTAACCAAAGTGTAAAACATGACGTTAAAATCCTAATAAATCAATAAACATTTAATTAATGGCACTTAATCACATTAATCACAGGCACTTTAGTGAGAAATGGCATCTGTTGAGCTCTGCACCTGATGATTTCTGATGTCTCGTTCTGATTAGCATTGTTGTTGCTGTAGTATCATAATGCTACTGCAGTTACTAAAGATTACTTAGGAGTGACGTGTACCTTTCCTTGACGGATGCCTGCAGCGATGAAGCCGAGCAGGTGTGGGTGTGGGAATACGAGACAGACGAGGGAGCTCACGATCTCTACATGGACCGGGGTGAGGAGATCCGATTTCGGGTTGTGGACGAGATCTTTGTGGACACGTCTCCCACCGGTCCCACTAAAGATCCCGAGCCTCCTGCTAGCAATGCCAGTGCTGCTCCGGCTCCAGACGACAGCGCACAGAAGAAAGAGGCTCCGTACACACTGATGGTGAGAACCCCAACTGAAAGTATCAGGACTGAGTTTTTAACATAGAATTAGTAAATAGATGACATATATCAGCATCCAGTTCAGGCTAAAACACGAGAACACTGGGCACAGTCTAGTAAAGTATCAAAAAATGTTATTTTTAAAATTAACAGGAATGAACAGTGAGATTGTGGGTAAAGCTTATACAGCTGATTTCTAGGTCAGTTCCCCTCCACCCACTTCCAGGATGACACTGTGGCTCTGTGGGTAGCACTGTTGCCACACAGCAAGAAGGTTCTGGGTTTGATTCTCAGGGTCCTTTCTGTGTCTGCGTGGGTTTCTTCTGGGAGCTCCGGTTTCCTCCCACGGTCCAAAGATGGGCAAGTGAGGTAAATTGGAGATACAAAATTGACCATGACTGTGTTTGAACTGATGAATCTTGTGTAACCAGTAACTAACTACCTGTCCTGTCATGAATGTAAGCAAAGTGTGTAAAACATGAAGGTAAAATTCCAATAATTAAATAAATAAATAAACCACCCATTTCCACTCTCTTAAAGTCACATATGCCCAGGATTTGCCAGCCTTGCATGGTCAACTCCTGAGCCTGAACAGCTTGTGGCCTAGTCGGGGCATAATCTGCTGAGGTCCGGACTATAAGGCCAACGCTTGTTCTGCTACATCATTAGGACGCAATGCTTACATATTGTAAAGCAAATAAACTTGAATTGGTTTATTTTACCTGGTATTCAAGGTGACTTGCAATTGTAAATGAATACAATCCAATGTATGGTTAAGGTTGTGTTTATGGGCCCAACAGTGAAAACATAGCACTGGTGGGCCTTGAACCAGCAACCTTTTGATTACTTGTCTGCTTAGCTACCACTGCCCAGCCACAATAATTCATTATGATAGTTGAGTGATGTGATAAAACCTTGTTGTTTGGCAATGCATGATAATTCAGGTTTGTTTACAGTCATTTCAAGTCATCCGGTTATGTGATTGTTATCATGTAGACAGGTCATCACCGTACCCATAGTAGGTTTCATTCAATCTTAGCAGTGTTCTCCTTTCTGGTATGCTAAGCTGTTCGTGTTCTTTTCTTCAGGCCTCCATCAGTGAACCTGGACTGGGTCTGCTGTCCTGGTGGAACAGCTAGCAATAGTAGGAACTTTGGCCTCACGCACTTCCTTTACAGAGCTGATTCACAGGGATAAACATCTGTGTTCAAGAGCAGCTGCTCTGTATTGTGGTTCAGTCATCGTCATTGCAGGCTCATGAATGGAAACATCTGGAATGACACAAACATCACAACTGTGTTTTGCCATTACATGACTTTGCTACTGAAGGTGTCTAGAGAACATGAATATACTTCAATTGTACTGAGAAATCGCCTGGCAGGTAAAAGCCTTGTCCTGATGCGAGGCACTGAGACACACGCTCATCAAATTTGCATGGACGCCGTCTCTGTCTCAAAAATAGATGACCTTCCTTTCAAAAATAAGTTGTACCCAGTATGCTGCAGTAATCACGTGACGTTGCTGCTAGTCTTACTCATCGTGAATTCTGATTTTTATCTTACTTAAAGAGGCCTTAGAAATAAATGCAAACCTCTATAAAATATTTATTTATTTTGCTTTAAACCTTCAAAAAAGTCAAACCACATTATGGAAACATTTTGGTGCTTTATGTTTAATCAACCAACATTGTGGATGCTGGATATTACTGAGTGGTTGTATAATTCTACCAGATTGTAATAAACAGTTCTTCTGTACATGTGCCGTTCTCTGTGTTCATTTTTCATTTCGTGTTTTACCACTGCTTCTTCCTGGCCGGGGGCTCAGTGGGTCCAGCTTCCCCAGAATCACTGGGCTGTGTCTTTGTTTTTTGTTTTTTTTTATCTCAAGGACTAAATCTCATTGGGGTGCTCTGGTAGCACAGCAGTCTAACACACTAGCCCAATGAAGCAATGAGCAGAGGCTTCACTTTGAATCTCAGTGGTGGTCAGGTGTGAGGAGGTGTGTTGGTCAGCAGGGTGCACTGGAAAATTTGACATGTGCAAATATGGGGATTAAAAAAACACTAAAGAAAAACATGCCTTTGTAAGTCACCAGCTCTGGACTCTAACACTAGCGTATTATTGCTGGGATCCAGGGTTCGAATCCCTAGCAGTTATATTGGCTTGCCAGGCGTCTACATACAGGCATGATTGGCCATGTCTTGTGGTGGCTGAGGCCCACAAGGGATTGGCGTCCTGTGATTCAGATAAAACAGGATCCACTGCAACCCTGACCAGAATAAAGCATTGGTAAAAATGAAAAAAAAAAATGATGGTGTTAATTCTATAGTAACAAAGATCGTGGTTTGGTTTAATACCTTAATTCCGAATTAAGATACTTTGTACCATGATACCCTAGAAAACTGTGTATCCAGTAGCAACTGCAGTGTCACATTCTAAGAATTGATTAGGATAATATGGTTTGAGATACAGCCCTACGTCGGATGGAGGGGGTAAAGCACGCCACTACTGGACTCTGGAGCAGTGGAAACATTGTGGGGAGTGACGAATTACACTTCATCTGGCAGTTTAATGGACGAGTCTGGGTTTGGTAAATGCCAGGAGAACCTTACCTGCCTGATTGAATTGGGTCAACTCTTAAGTGTGGTGGGGCTGGGATGATGCTATGGGGTTGTTTTTGAGAGGCTGGTATAGACTTCTTAGTTCCAATGAAGAGAAATCTTAATGCTACAGCATACCAAGAGATTTTGGACATGCTTCCAACTTTGTGAGAACAGTTTAGGAAAGGCCGTGTCAGTTCCAACATGGTTGTGCCTACATGCACAAAGCAAGGTCCATAAAGGTGTGGTTGAAGGAGCTTGGTGTGAAAGAACTAGGCTGGCCTGCACAGAGCCCTGACCTTTACCCCACTGAACACTTTTGGGATGAAATAGAATGGAAATTGTGAGCCAAGGCCTTCTAGTCACAAATGCTCTTCTGAATGAATGGCCAAAATTTAGAAAGCCTTTCCAGAAGAGTGGAAGTTGTTATAGCATCAAAGGGTGAGTTGATTGCATTCGAATGCCTATGAATTTAGTATAGGATGCCATAAAAGCTCCTGTAGGTATAATGTGTAGGTGTCCCAATACTTTTGTCTGTATAGTGTATGTTTGCTGTAATGCTCTTTGGCTCATTCGGACCTTAAAAAGATTGAGTTGAAGCCGGTGTTGAAGGGGCATAGAGTTAATAAACTTCACTTGTTAACACAGACCCATGATATCAATCCATTCAACATCAGTGGGATTAATTAAAGTGTTAATTATAAATCAGGCCCAACTGCACAAAATCTCAGTGAATACCTGCAGTCATGTTCCAAAACCTGGTGGAAGCTTTATGAGCAGCAGTGGCGGAATGAATCCATTGTTCCATACTAATGGTTTTGGTCATGTGTATTAGTGGTCAACCACTTAAGAACCATGATATGAATCCGTTTATCAGTGGAATGAATTAAAGTGTTAATTAAGTCAGATACCACTGCACAAAATCTCAATGAATACCTGCAGTCATGTTCCAAAACCTGGTGGAAGCTTTAAGAGCAGCAGAGGCTGAAGAAATATATTGTTCCATACTAATGGTGAGTGTCCACCAACCTTTGGTCATGTACACCGATCAGGCATAACATTAAAACCACCTCCTTGTTTCTACACTCACTGTACATTTTATCAGCTCCACTTACCATGTAAGAGCACTTTGTAGCAATTACTGACTGTAGTCCATCTGTTCTTCAATGATCAGGACCACTACAGAGCAGGTATTATTTGGGTGGTGGATCATTCTCAGCACTGCAGTGACACTGACATGGTGGTGGTGTGTTAGTGTGTGTTGTGCTGGTATGAGTGGATCAGACATAGCAATGCTGATAGAGTTTTTAAACACATCACTGTCACTGCTGGACTGAGAATGGTCCACCAACCAAAAATATCCAGCCAACAGTGCCCTGTGGGCAGCGTCCTGTGACCACTGATGAAGGTCTAGAAGATGACCAACTGAAACAGCAGCAATAGATGAGCGATCGTCTCTGACTTTACATCTACAAGGTGGACCAACTAGGTAGGAGTGTCTAATAGAGTGGACAGTGAGTGGACACGGTATTTAAAAACTCCAGCAGCGCTGCTGTGTCTGATCCACTCATACCAGCACAACACACACTAACACACCACCACCATGTCTATATGGTAAGTGGAGCTGATAAAATGGACAATGAGTGTAGAAACAAGGAGGTGGTTTTAATGTTATGGCTGATCGGTCAACCATTTAAGAACCAGTACATAAATCCATAATACTTGCAGTCATGTTCCAAAACCTGGTGGAAGCTTCAGAAGCAGCAGTGGTGGATTAATCCATTATACCATATTAATTGTGAGTGTCCACTGATCTTTAGTCACGTACATTAACGGTCAAACACTTAATTGTTTTAATAATGCACTAATTACTGTCACATAGCTGATTCATAGCTGATGCATACTAGCGTACTAAATAGTATAGTCATGCGGAATGGGATCGTACTATTGAAGCGTGCTGTTTAGTATGGTAGTGCGGTTGAGGACACAGCCCTCTGTTTCCCGCATACACACACGCATTCACGCCCCGCCGGTTGTGGTGTATGATTCAGTTTTACGTTGCAGAATCGTGAGTATCAGAAGACAGAAGCATCTCTGAGCTCCAGCTACATCCAGTGGACTTAAAACCTGTGAGTAATTAAAGTAATGTGTAATAGTTATAAATGAGATTATATTCCGCTGGGATTTATAACCATTGTCGGTTAAGATCCCGCAGTCTGAAGCAGTGAAGACTGAGGACGATAAAAACAAACCGGCTTAATTGTACGTTCAGATAAATATAACAAGTCTTAGTTTTGTGTGATATTACTGTGTTTTGTGTCTTTTATATCTTTAAATTGTCCTGTTTGGAGCCGACATGACCGTTTTAACCGAGTTTCACTTCTTTTTGTCTCATTATGTTAAGCGAAGCTTCTGGAAAACAGCTGATGTTGCCAAGCTACAGCTGATCAGATTTTTAAATAAAAACAAGCAGGTCGCTCTGTATCTAAATACATAAAATACATAAATACATCTGTATTTTTAAACAAAAGCGAATTGACTTAAAATAATAAAGCATGATTAATCACATTAACATATGTTTTACTTTTGAACTTTTATATAGAAGTGTTTAGAAGCATATATTTATGTAAGTGAAATATACAACTAATTCTAATTTGCTAATTGGCAGTATAACGTTACATGTTAGGAATTAGGAACTAACATTTATCCTCATTTTAAAGCAAATATGCACTCTATTTTACATTTGAGGTTACTCTAATATTCTATACATATTTATTTGTAAATACTGTTTACAAAACGCATGCCTAGTAATCTCTTGAAATATCTTGTCCATTCATATTTCATATTTAAAATGATTAATTAGCCCTATATTTAAGGTACAGTGGTACCTTAAAACTCAACGTCAGTTGGTTCTGGGAGTAGCGTCGAGTTTAAAAGACATTGAGTTTCAAGGCATATTTCCCATAAGGATGTATGGGAAACCTGTTAATGAGTCATTCTACAGAAATGGTGGAAATGCATGTCCCTTACTTTTTCAGCCTGCTAAAACATATGATTAGCCCAAGTAATCACATTAATTGTATACGTATATTTAATAAATATGGACTGTCCCTGTAGTAATGAAACAAAGTTTATTTATATAATCTTCATTGCTTTAATTTTAACTTTTTATTTAAAATGTCTAGATTAAGAAAGTACCTTGTCCCTTAGATTGAACATGGGTGACGAGCTTTGTACTTTTCATTTAAATATATTTGTTATTAAATTAAATCTAATTTATATTTACCGTTAACATTACATTACATTTGGCTACTCCTGTTTTTGTGGTTTGTAAAGAAAAAAGTACAATTGCGAATTAAATAATTTCATGCAATGATGTGCAAACATGTACAATTACATTAAAAATATAATATCTTGGTGTCATCAGTCCACCACTCTACCTTTAACTAAATCCTGAGGTTGTAATGAGAACGTCTTTTAAAAAATTAACATCAATGTTGGTTGACTCTTTGGTAACACCAATGACAAACAAACAGCTCAGATTCTTTATAAAAATACATACAAATATTTAAAATAGATTAAGGTTGACTTTTTGTTGATTCATCAAATTTTATTTAAATAGTGTAATTAAATAAGTTTAGGGTATGTTGGAAGATTTATATTTTAGCATTTGTGTCACCCAGTTTCCACCTTTTTTGTAGAATGATCCACATGCGAATTCAGATTTTGGGTGGAATTTCAGTTGTTCCTCTAATCCAAAGCAATATATGCACTTTTTTTTTTATTTCTCCAATGTGTGTCATTTAGGTGAGCTGGCTTTATTGGTTGTAGAGGTGTAAGTGACAGTTTAGTTAATGAATTACCAGTTTTAACTTTTTACCGCGAAAGCCGAGAGAATAAATCATCCAACTTAGACAGTTTTCGTTAGTTAGGTGGACAAACACAGTTGGATATGGATTTATATATTTTGGAAATATTCTGGAAACATACAAGATGGCCGCCAGGAAGAAAAACAAGTGGATTTTATTCCTAATAGAACAACACACAGATATAGATTTGGTTTCAATTTGAAGACGAGAAGCTCAGGTAAGCAGCGGTTATAATTTTATGCTGCTGTGTGGTTGATCTGGGTTGCGATGCTGCTGCTTACTGTACCCTTTTATTTTGCAATGATTATCAAATCTTAAACTTTTTCAGTATCTTTTATGCTCATGTATTAGAAGTAAAACTGACATCATAAATGTGAACAAAGCAACAGTCACACACACTTCGAGTTTAAGGTAAAACTCGAGTTTAAAGGTATACATTTCTCAATGAAGGGCGTCGAGTTTTAAAGATTTTGAGTTTAGGGGACGTCGAGTAACAAAAGTACTACTGTACTTTTTTACATTTTAGTTTCTCCTAAAAACTGAACCATACTCACCTGACAGATCCCAATTTTGTCACTGTGCTCATTTGGATTTAGGTACAGTATACTAGTGTTCCAATACTGGCCTCAAATGCTGAACAATGTAGGATTACACTTCACATTTTGAGACGTTCCTTTTGTGACACAAATCGTCCACATAAACCTGGACGACAAGCTTTCTTCAAGCTGCCACCATCACACATTCAATGTTTCCATAACTTGCTTGCATTGATTTACCTTGGTTACTGTTGGTATCTGATTGGTACTGGTGTCAGCTGACACTTAAAGCTTTGACTATTAAAGCCAGATTGAAAATAGGAAAATATGGCCAGGATATTCATGGTTCTCGAATTCCTGAATCCCAAATGTATTCTTTTCTCTTATGAAGTAGCCAGGGATGTTTCATAATACTGAGTTTAGAAAGCAGGGTGGCTTTACAGTCAGCAGAACTGACTGGCACTCCAATGTAGTGGCACAAATACTGCACTGCTGAGAATTGAAATACAATGATTGTACTGCATTTTGTTTTAGCACATTTAAAGCACCACACAGTTTAATGTAATACAGTGTTTTAAGCTGAAGTCTATTCAATGCCGACACAAATTCAGATTTTCATTTGTTTAAATGCAAACCTACATGTATTGTTTTCTGTTAAGAGGTTGAGCAATGCTAAATCAGTGCAATGGATCATTTCATTTTGGCACGTATTTTGCATGTGACTGGAAATTTTATATTTTATTAGTTATTTGCATTTAACTCATATGTTTTTGCTTTCTTAGTTAATTAGCAGGGGTAGAAGAAACTGATTTCAGAATTCCAGAGACTGATAACAGACCCACACACAGCTGTGTTAGTAACAAACTGAGCCTTCTTCTAAAATGATAAAGTTTGGTGTGGAAAGTTGACCTTGAGCTGGGTTGCTGAGAAGAGTTAGCCTGAAGGGGCAGTAAAGCGGGGTATAAATACTGCGACAGGGCAGACAGTAGTGGCCCTTTCTCTCCTGTATGTGTGTGTTTGCATTGAGATTGGCCCTCAGCTGAGTAATAAATTTATTATTTGCTTTTATCATTAGCCCGGTTGTCTGTGTCAATCTTTAAGGGTTATTTTGAATTCCCACAACACATGTCACTATGGAAGAGCAATGATGTGTGTGATGTGCTTTTCACATTTTGCCACTGTAGTGATTGCATTTCAATTTAGCACTGATTTCTCTCTTCGTAGTTATGGCTATTTGGCCTTTATCATTCCCTTTGTCTAACAGGTGAATGCCACTGTCAAATGTATTTCCATTGCACTTCTTGACCACTGCCGCATGGATGACAGTCACACAGGAGACTACAGAGAGCTTTAATGCGCACAAAGGAACAGGTTATATTATCTATGCCACTTGTGCCAGCACCTTAACCCGACAGTAGAAATCTGTGTTACAGTGGCAAAGAGTTGCCTTTCTTTCTTTAGACATGGCCAGTGGCACTGCTGAGACTCAAACCCAGGTCTCATCAGTAGTGAGCTAGGGCATAAGACTGCTGTGCCCAAGCTATTTGTAACCTTTGCCCCATATAAATAGTTTTTAACATGCTTATAGAAAACAATTAATTGCCTTACTATGTTTACATGGAATTAAAGACCTCTGTAATTGGTCAGTGTTGCTCTGACTGAAATATCTATTAGGTTTCCTGTTGGATTCCTGATCATTGTTGATTCTGGCATTGTCAGGCAAACACTTTACTGTTAATATCATTTTACTTTACCCTAATACAGCATGCATCATTGTAACCACAGCTGTAAAAAGCCTTTCTTGTAATCTAACCACACTCATATGTAACTGGATTCTACTGGGGCTTTGACTGGAACCATGCTCTCTTCTCAGATGAAACGAAAACTGAGCTTTTTTAGCAAAACACACTCAAGATGGGTTAGGAAGGATGACACTGAAAATAATCTGATGCCCCCTGTTAAGTATGGTTGAGGGTCTGTGATGATGTGGACTTATGTTTGGCCCTGGAAACCTTGTTATTGCACATGGCATCATGGACTCGCCTAAAATGTTCCTTTGATAATGAAATGATTAATCGTCTAAGTAACAGCGTTTTTAAGCCATGTTGCATTCCATTACACTCTGTTAGAGAGTAATATTTGCCACATGATGTACAGAAGTCACATGAGCAGGCAGATATGGACATAAAATTATCTTTATAAAAATGTCTTTCTTTAAAAGTCAGGTATTGATCATTTATTAACGTAAATTAGTGCCCACTGCATATCAAGTGCAGGATGCCCGCTGATTATTCAGCCAATGGCTTCACCCGTCATTACTCCTGTTTGTATTTTTTTTTAATCCACATTCATACTGTTTTATCTTCTCCAGGCACTTATAAAAATGATAGAGGTGGATGAAAAACCATGTGTAAAACTGTAGAAAGCTATATAGTTAATACACCTACATCAAACTACACAGCTGCATGGTACGTCTGTGATTTTCAGACACTGTATAATCGGACTGTGTGATGAGATCCTCTCTTTGCCCTCTAGCGTTGTGTATTATAAAGGGTGTAACAGTCAGGAACGTGGCTTCATTTACAACCCCAAATTAGAGACAGCTGGGACAGCATGGAAAATGCAAATAATAAATTTCTTACATTTACTTTGACTTTTATTTGATTGCAGGATGAACCTGAGATATTTCATGTTTTATCTGCTCAACTTCATTTAATTTATTAATAAACATCCATTCCTGCATATCAGGCCTGCAACACATTCTAAAAAAAGTTGGGACAGTAAAGCATTTACCACTTTGTAATGTTGCCATTCCTTTTTACCACACTTAAAAGACGTTTTGGCACCGAGGAGACCAAGTGATTTAGTGTTTTAGGTTTTATTTTGTCCCATTCTTCCTGCAAACACGTCTTAAGATGTGCAACAGTACGGGGTCGTCGTTGTGGCATTTTTTCTTTCAAAATTCTCCACACATTCTGTATTGGGGACAGATCAGGACTGCAGGCAGGCCAGTCCAGTACCCGTACCCTCTTCTTCCTCAGCCATGTCTTTGTAATGTGTGCAGCATGTGGTTTTGCATTGTCTTGTTGAAAAATGCATGGACGTCCCTGGAAAAGATGACGTCTTGAAGGCAGCATATGTTGCTCTAAGATCTCAATGTACTTTTCTGCATTAATGCTACAATCAAAATTGTCTGCAATCAAATAAAAGTCAAAGTAAATGTAAGGAACACTGCATTTTTATTTTATTAGCATTTTCCATACTGTCCCAACCTTTTCTGATTTGGGATTGTACAAAGACATTGTCGCTTCTTTATTGGCTTGTGAACCCTAATAGTAACCAACTGATTTATCTGTTGGGTCATAATATATAGTGGTGTAAAAAAAAAGTAATTATCACCATTCTGGTTGCTACAGTCCTTATATACGTATTTGTCACACATTAGGGATGCAAATTCTATTAATTTTTTAACTAAAAACTGACTGCCTGTCCGGCTCTGACTGACTGTCAGAGTTTTTCCACCTTCCCTTCTTATCTGGTCATATCCTATTGCTTTTGCTGCTTCAGGTCTATAATGACACTGAGAGCAATAGACTATCCTGCACTTCTTCTGACACAGCGTAGTTGCCAACTGCTTCTCAGAAAGCCAATTGCGCCTGTGTAGGCACCCAACTTAAGCTTGACATGTCAGTGGTGGTGTGCTAGCGCATTATGCCACTGTGCCACTGAGTTTCATGTTTGAGCTTGGAGTCAGAGTTCCACCTTTATACTGTGAGATGATGGAAAAATCCAGGATCGAATCTCAGCTCTACACAGACATGATTGGCCATGTCTGAGGGGTTGGATGGCCAAGGGCCTGTGCCCTTGAAATGAAGCATCGCAAATACTTTAATTATCTGAAATCATTTACAGTGTATCACAAAAGTGAGTACACCCCTCACATTTCTGCAAATATTTCATTATATCTTTTCATGGGACAACACTATAGACATGAAACTTGGATATAACTTAGAGTAGTCAGTGTACAGCTTGTATAGCAGTGTAGATTTACTGTCTTCTGAAAATAACTCAACACACAGCCATTAATGTCTAAATAGCTGGCAACATAAGTGAGTACACCCCACAGTGAACATGTCCAAATTGTGCCCAAATGTGTCGTTGTCCCTCCCTGGTGTCATGTGTCAAGGTCCCAGGTGTAAATGGGGAGCAGGGCTGTTAAATTTGGTGTTTTGGGTACAATTCTCTCATACTGGCCACTGGATATTCAACATGGCACCTCATGGCAAAGAACTCTCTGAGGATGTGAGAAATATAATTGTTGCTCTCCACAAAGATGGCCTGGGCTATAAGAAGATTGCTAACACCCTGAAACTGAGCTACAGCATGGTTGCCAAGGTCATACAGCGGTTTTCCAGGACAGGTTCCACTCGGAACAGGCTTCGCCAGGGTCGACCAAAGAAGTCGAGTCCACGTGTTCGGCGTCATATCCAGAGGTTGGCTTTAAAAAATAGACACATGAGTGCTGCCAGCATTGCTGCAGAGGTTGAAGACGTGGGACGTCAGCCTGTCAGTGCTCAGACCATACACCGCACACTGCATCAACTCGGTCTGCATGGTCGTCATCCCAGAAGGAAGCTGACGCACAAGAAAGCCAGCAAACAGTTTGCTGAAGACAAGCAGTCCAAGAACATGGATTACTGGAATGCCCTGTGGTCTGACGAGACCAAGATAAACTTGTTTGGCTCAGATGGTGTCCAGCATGTGTGGCGGCGCCCTGGTGAGAAGTACCAAGACAACTGTATCTTACCTACAGTCAAGCATGGTGGTGGTAGCATCATGGTCTTGGGCTGCATGAGTGTTGCTGGCACTGGGGAGCTGCAGTTCATTGAGGGAAACATGAATTCCAACATGTACTGTGACATTCCGAAACAGAGCATGATCCCCTTCCTTCGAAAACAGGGCCTCATGGCAGTTTTCCAACAGGATAACGACCCCAAACACAACCACCAAGATGACAACTGCCTTGCTAAGGAAGCTGAAGGTAAAGGTGATGGACTAAACCCAATTGAGCACCTGTGGCGCATCCTCAAGTGGAAGGTGGAGGAGTTTAAGGTGTCTAACATCCACCAGCTCCGTGATGTCATCACGGAGGAGTGGAAGAGGATTCCAGTAGCAACCTGTGCAGCTCTGGTGAATTCCATGCCCAGGAGGGTTAAGGCAGTGATAATAATGGTGGTCACACAAAATATTGACACTTTGGGCACAATTTGGACATGTTCACTGTGGGGTGTACTCACTTATGTTGCCAGCTATTTAGACATTAATGGCTGTGTGTTGAGTTATTTTCAGAAGACAGTAAATCTACACTGCTATACAAGCTGTACACTGACTACTCTAACTTATATCCAAGTTTCATGTCTATAGTGTTGTCCCATGAAAAGATATAATGAAATATTTGCAGAAATGTGAGGGGTGTACTCACTTTCGTGATACACTGTATGTGGCAGCACAATAACAGAGGCAAATGACAAGTCAAGTAATTATTTTTTTACTCCACTATGTAATTTCTTTAAATGGATTATGAAAGAAAATAGTTCTGCATCAGACAGGCCGACTGCAAAGTGCTTCTCATATAGTATACGTAAATAAAGGATGCACTTGTGCAATGCAGTTGCTTCTAAAAGCCCACTCTGAGCTTCCAGATGAATCAAGTGTCAGTCTGTGTTGTTGTTACGACTCACTGTCATGATCTGGTTATTAAAATGGCCCATTGAGATTAAAAGCAATGTTCCCTCCTCATTTAAAAGTGTTTCTGTGTTGGTTATTGCCCTGCTGCTCCCAGTGCCACATTTTGTGAGGAACACTTTGTTCTGGCACAATGCGGCTCTTGTGCGGCGGCCCCATGCGTTCACGTGGGGACGAGGCGGCCTGCATATAAACAAACTGCCGTACAGCAGCATACACAGCAGCTTTGTTTACACCACAGTCAACAAAGTTTCAACGATCCATGAGAAAAACGATCCACGGACGTAGTGTACAAAACAAGCTTGTCAGAATCTGTTTGACAAACAATCCTGAGGCTGAAGAGACTCATCTGGGTTACAAAAGCCATTTTAATGGCTTACTGTTTCAGTTAGAGATCAAAGGATCTGTTCGACTATACACTGCAATCTACAATTACTGACTGTAGTCCATCTGTTTCTCTACATACTTTTTAGCCTGCTTTCACCCTGTTCTTTAATGGTCAGGACCCCCACAGGACCACCACAGAGCAGATATTATTTGGTGGTGGATCATTCTCAGCACTGCAGTGACACTGACATGGTGGTGGTGTGTTAGTGTGTGTTGTGCTGGTATGAGTGGATCAGACAAAGCAGCGCTGCTGGAGTTTGTAAATACCGTGTCCACTCACTGTCCACTCTATTAGACACTCCTACCTAGTTGGTCCACCTTGTAGATGTAAAGTCAGAGACGATCGCTCATCTATTGCTGCTGTTTAAGTTGCTCAGCTTCTAGACCTTCATCAGTGGTCACAGGACGCTGCCCACAGGGTGCTGTTGGCTGGATATATTTGGTTAGTGGGCTATTCTTAGTCAAGCAGTGACAGTGAGGTGTTTAAAAACTCTCTGATATGTCTGATCCACTCATACCAGCACAACACACACTAACACACCACCACCATGTCAGTGTCACTGCAGTGCTGAGAATGATCCACCACCTAAATAATACCTGCTCTGTAGTGGTCCTGTGGGGTTCTTGACCATTGAAGAACAGCATGAAAAGGGGGCTAACAAAGCATGCAGAGAAACAGATGGAATACAGTTTGTAATTGTAGAACTACAAAGTGCTCCTATATGGTAAGTGGAGCTGATAAAATGGACAGTGAGTGTAGAAACAAGGAGGTGGTTTTAATGTTATGGCTGATCAGTGTAGATCAAAATCAGCTTATTTTGTCTAACATATTTACACAAATTAGAGGTTTCTGACAAATACACACAGAGACACCTTAAACCAGGGTACAAAGACGTTCAAATGAGGTGAATTGGTTATTCAAAATTGTCCATGACTGTGTTTGATACTTAAAACTTGAACTGATGAATCTTGTGTAACCAGTAACTACCGTTCCTGTCATGAATGTAACCAAAGTGTAAAACATGATGTTAAAATACTAATAAATAAATAAATAAATAAAAGACGTGGGAGAAAGCAGAGTACCAACAGAAAACCCAGATCAAACCCTGAAATTGTGTGACACCCACTTGACCCGCTGTGCCAAATTGAAATATAATGCTCAGTAATACAGTCACTCAGTCTTATTTCTCTCTGTCTACTACAGGACATCTAACAGGATTCATGTGTGTCTGACCACACTGTGAGTATCTCTCAGCCTCAAACTTCACTCGGCTCTCACAGTACACACCAGCAACCACACAGTGTCCAGCTTCATCCAGGTCTGATCAGCCCAGTGCTGAAGTCACCCACTTAAGCCATGGCAGAACCTGAGCTGAAGGACTCGTCCCTGCGCTCACCGAGTCCAGCATCTCACTCTGTCTCATTTCCGTTCAGGAGGGACGGCAGTCGGGTGTGGGAGAAAATACAGCTGCCCAGCCCTCTGCCCACCAAGCGTACACGAACCTACTCTGCGTAAGGAGCTTAACTTCTAGTATTTACATGTTTTAATACGTCTTTGCATGCCAGAACAACTTCAGGTCATTATAATTTTAACCCTTTCCATTGAAGATTATATGACTTGCTTTCTTAACTTCTCTGTTATGTACTGTTAACTCACTTCAGTCTAATCTTTCAAATGCCTCCCATTAACTTGAAATTGTATGAACACATTTGAAGACATTTTAGTCAGACTAAAAATAACGTAGAGGAAATTGTGTAATACATTTTACAGTAAAACCATCACTGCTTTATCCAGCTCACAAAACAAATATACCACACCTCCCAAAGAATGTGTCTTTATACTTATACTGGTGCTGGTCATAAAATTAGAATATAATGAAAAAGTTGATTTATTTCAGTAATTCCATTCAAAAAGTGAAACTTGTATATTATATTCATTCATTACACACAGACTGATATATTTCAAATGTTTATTTCTTTTAATGTTGATGATTATAACTGACAACTAATGAAAACCCCAAATTCAGTATCTCAGAAAATTAGAATATTACTTAAGACCAATACAAAAAAAGGATTTTTAGAAATGTTGGCCAACTGAAAAGTATGAACATGAAAAGTATGAGCATGTACAGCACTCAATACTTAGTTGGGGCTCCTTTTGCCTGGATTACTGCAGCAATGCGGCGTGGCATGGAGTCCATCAGTCTGTGGCACTGCTCAGGTGTTATGAGAGCCCAGGTTGCTCTGATAGTGGCCTTCAGCTCTTCTGAATTGTTGGGTCTGGCGTATCGCATCTTCCTCTTCACAATACCCCATAGATTTTCTATGGGGTTAAGGTCAGGTGAGTTTGCTGGCCAATTAAGAACAGGGATACCATGGTCCTTAAACCAGGTACTGGTAGCTTTGGCACTGTGTGCAGGTGCCAAGTCCTGTTGGAAAATGAAATCTGCATCTCCATAAAGTTGGTCAGCAGCAGGAAGCATGAAGTGCTCTAAAACTTCCTGGTAGACGGCTGCGTTGACCTTGGACCTCAGAAAACACAGTGGACCAACACCAGCAGATGACATGGCACTCCAAACCACCACTGACTGTGGAAACTTTACACTGGACCTCAAGCAACGTGGATTCTGTGCCTCTCCTCTCTTCCTCCAGACTCTGAGACCTTGATTTCCAAAGGTAATGCAAAATTTACTTTCATCAGAGAACATAACTTTGGACCACTCAGCAGCCTTTTTGTCTTTAGTCCAGGCGAGACGCTCCTGACGCTGTCTCTTGTTCAAGAGTGACTTGACACAAGGAATGCGGCAGCTGAAACCCATGTCTTGCATACGTCTGTGCGTGGTGGTTCTTGAAGCACTGACTCCAGCTGCAGTCCACTCTTTGTGAATCTCCCCCACATTTTTGAATGGGTTTTCTTTCACAATCCTCTCCAGGGTGCGGTTATCCCTATTGCTTGTACACTTTTTTCTACCACATCTCTTCCTTCCCTTCGCCTCCCTTCGCCACAGAGCTCTGTGAACAGCCAGCCTCTTTAGCAATGGTCGTCTTTTGGACAACTGTCAAGTCAGCAGTCTTCCCCATGATTGTGTAGCCTACAGAACTAGACTGAGAGACCATTTAAAGGCCTTTGCAGGTGTTTTGAGTTAATTAGCTGATTAGAGTGTGGCACCAGGTGTCTTCAATATTGTACCTTGTCACAATATTCTGAGATACTGAATTTGGGGTTTTCATTAGTTGTCAATCATTATACATCATCAACATTAAAAGAAATAAACATTTGAAATATATCAGTCTGTGTGTAATGAATGAATATAATATACAAGTTTCACTTTTTGAATGGAATTACTGAAATAAATCAACTTTTTCATGATATTCTAATTTTATGACCAGCACCAGTATATTGTCATCAAATAATTTTTTTTTTTTTTGCAAATGCTTCTCAAATGCTAATCCAACTTCTTTTCCCCTTTAAAATGTAATTTTTTTAAAATGAAGATTTAATTGATTACAAATTGTTAAGCAGCTTTTGTGGCTTTTATCATAAACAAATGAGTAAAAATGAAAATATGAAACGGACCAAATTATAAAGACAAAATAAAGTAGACAGATTGTTGCCATTGAATTACACATATGTGTTAAACATGCCATAAAACCCAAGTAAATAAATAAATAAACAAATGAGTAGATTTGTTAGTAGTAATTTAATGTAATTTTAATTATTATTTTAATTTTAATTTATTTAATTTTGTTAATCTGTGGTTTAAAATATGCTAAAAACTATAATCTGTGATTTGTTCATTTTCTTGAACCTTTATTTATTTAACTAAAGTACAAAGAAAACAACTTTTAATGTTTTGGCTGACCAACTTGAATGTATTTTGTAAATATAAACAGGACGGCATGGTGGCTCAGTGGGTGGCACTGTCGCCTCACAGCATGAAGACCCTGGGTTCGATCCCCAGGTGGGGCGGTCCGGGTCCTTTCTGTGTGGAGTTCTCCCCGTGTCTGCGTGGGTTTACTCTGGGTGCTCCGGTTTCCTCCCACAGTACAAAGACGTGCAAGTGAGGTGAATTGGAGATTGGAGACAAAATTGTCCAGGACTGTGTTTGATTTTAAGTGTAAAACATGACGTTAAAATCCCAATAAACAAACTAAAGCAGCTTGTATGTTTAGATTATTTTACCTTTAAAATGTGATTTTTAATGAAGAATTAACTAATGACAAATTAATAGGCAACTTTTTTGGCTTTATTATAAACACATAAATGGAATGTAATTTAATTTAAATGATGATTTTAATATTAATATATTTAATTGTATTAATTTGTGGTCTAAAATATGATTTTTTAAAACTTTTATTTACAGTATTTGACAACAGTACAAAGAAAATGACTTAATATTTTGGCTGACCAACCTGATTGTATTTTGTAAATATAAAGTTAGAATTTAATACATCCAGCACACTGGACAGTTTGGGGCAGCAGCAAAATAATACGTTTATTAGACTTTTAAGTTCTGCTGTTTAAAAAAAAAAATCCACAATAAGCAGGTAAATTATAACAGGTGAGGGAATCATGACTGGGACTTCAACCACAGAGAAATTTAGGCTTACAAATTTTTACCAAAATATTTTTCAGTGCTTGATCACCAATAATTTAGGTCTTTCACCACCTACAGTCCACAATTGTATAAAAAGATTCTGGCAATTTTAGCAAGGATTCTGCATGTGCTATGCCGCTTCACAGACACAGAGTGTGTGTTCTTGACTGACCTTCCTGCAGTCCAGATCTGTCTCCCAAAATATATGGTGCGCCTTGAAGAGGTGAATCAGACGATGGTGACCACAGACTGTTAAGCAGTTTTGCATCAAACAAGAATGAGAAAATTCCACTTGCAAAACTGCAACAATTAGTGTCTGACTATTCCCGAACCATTAAGATGTCTCATTAGTAGGAAAGGCGATGTAGAACAGTGGTAAACAAGCCTCTGTCACAACTTTTTTGGAATGTGTTGTAGTCATTAAGTTATAAAAAAAGTTTATATTTGCAAAACATAATGAAGTTGGTCAGTGAAAATGTTGGAAATCTTTTCTACTTTTATCAGTTAAATAAAGTCATTATATTCAGTCCAAATTTTAAGTTACTCTGAGTTAGGGTAAGAAATATCTTTTCTAACATGGAGATACAGAATACGAGTGTGTACTTGTTTATTCCAATAATCAATGTTGATACACCAGCCAGGTAAAACACAATATGGCAAAACCAAATTGGGACTAGCCATTAATAATGAATCTGTATAACAGATCAGGTTTAAAAAACTACATCACAAATGTAAAGCTGAGAACTGTGGGAACTAGAAAAACCAAAGAACTAGACTTGGAAAACACAGGTTTACAACTTCTGACATGACCGAATTTTTAACCACAAAGTGAAATAGAGAACAAACAACATTGGGAAGCAATAATAAGGAACCATTAACTGAGTGTTACCAAAGACAGGATGCTTTGACCATGTAAGGAAAGTGAATGCAAAATATGAAACACACTTATGGAGAGGATGGAATAATGGTGGAATTGACAGCTTTTATGAATTAAAAAGAACCCACATCACCCAAGCAAGCATGTCTGACTTGTTAGTGAATGGAAATGTAAATACAGTCAATACTGGTGTTGTGTGTGTACAGTACATACAGTTATATATTTTATTTGTTTCTTTTTATCTCCAGCACAGTGCGGGCAAACTCAGGTCCCATGTTTAAGGGTGTGTGTAAGAACTTCTCAAGGTCACAGGGTCACGGATTTATCAGACCCGCCAAAGGTGGAGAAGATATTTTTGTCCACATCTCTGAGTAAGTCACCAAACCAGTGTTTTGCATAGATTCTGTTAGCAGCTCAATGGTTAAGGTACCTGACCTGGGCACTACACATTGTGTGCATTTTATTGTGTAACTGGAAGCTCTGGAAGTCTGTATTTATGTTTTAAGATTTTAAGGTAGTTGTCTTCAAGTGAAGTCAAATTTATTTGTATAGATCATTTTACAACAGACATTGTCTTAAAGCAACTTTACAGAATCCAGGACCGACAGACCAAAAACCCCTGTTGAGCAAACCGAGGGTGACAGTGGCAGAGAAAAACTCCCTTAAAATTACATGAAGAAACCTTGAGAGAAACGAGACTCAGGAGGGAACCTTCATCCTTCTTGGGTGTCTTCTGTTCTTCTCCATTCTTTTTCGTACTGCTGTAACTAGGGATGCACCAATCCAACTTTTTCAGTTCTGATACCGATCCGATACATATACTTTGCATATCGGCCGATACCCGATACCGATCCAATACCATTGTTGAATTAATAAACCGTATACTTTATTATGTGGGAAAGGCATCAGGATCGACTTATACATTACTAAGTTTGCAAAACAAAATATAATTAACACAGATATAAATGTACTGAACTGCTATTTATTTGTCAATAAAATAATAAACAGGCATCTTAATATTTCAGTGTTATTTTCACTCAACGAGTAAGCATCCGATGCTGCCTTGGTGACCAAAGCAATCCCAGCATTCATTGCGGGTCGGCTGTGCTTTTCTTACAGAAAAATAAACATGACTTGACGGGCAGAGAAACGAATGGAGTTATTATCAAACGTAAATAAAATATTACTGATTTTTAACTTGTATAAACTTGTACCGAGTGTTTTTATTTGCAAGTTCGAGCTTGTCAGGAAATGTAACGGTTATCGGTATATGAAGGGAAATGTTATATTGACGTTAGCGTTAGCGCTGTGCTACCTCAGTTCATTGGTTTTAATGGCAAGATGCTAAATCCGATACCCGATGGAATCGCTATGTAACGCATTCGAATAACCTGATTTATGAGTTGATGACTTATTAGAATCCTCTCTACTGAGGCAGCCGATTATGTAGACAGCAAGGCAGCTCCTTAGGTTTTCGAACACACCCATAATGTAGCTGCTGACAATGAGAAAAACAGTAGTAGCTTAAATAACTTTTTCAAATAAACGTATCCGTAAATATTTAGTGCAAACAGTAATTCAAAATAAAATATAGCAGCTAAACCTGAGTAATAAACATGTTGCCATCGAACTTGTTGGCATAGCAAGCAAGTGAAATACCTCCATGCAGCTGACTCTTTGGCTCGCTCCATGTTGCTCTTTTTGTTTGTGTTATACGCCATACGTCAGCAGCACGTCCTGTATGGGCTTAGCACGCGTCACAAACGAATTAAAGTGAACGTATATCGGCCCCATGGATCGGTTTAATTATCCGATATCCGATCCATCTCATTTTGGTAATATCGGGACCGATATCCGATCTTAATATCGGATCGGTGCATCCCTAGCTGTAACAAGTGGTTGGTTCGAGCCCCATTGCTGCCACACTTGGACCTTTGAGCTTGGATTGTATTCGCTTTGAATACAAGCATCTGCTAAAAGCTTTAAACATGGTCATTGTTCCGTGCTGATTTTTGTTTTTGTCTTTAAAATAGCATATACTAAACAAGATCAGTGAGATAATGAGGAATAGTGCCCTAGTAGTGCTCACTACCCTTGTAAGGCCACCATCGTATTATGTTATCAGTTCTGAAGTGTAGTGTTGTAGTGTAGTCCAGTATCTGTGAAGCCTAACCTGTATATGCAAAACCAAAGATTTTATTGACATTAAAGAGATTATGTGAGGTGTTTCTTGTGTTCGGTGCAGCTCATTTTCCAAGGTCATTTAGATTACTTATTGCCTGGCGGCAACTTCAAGTCCCACAGTTGGTACAACAGTTACGAAGCACTTAGAAGATGTAAATCACCTAAACCATAACAGATAAACCTAACTGCTGGTAAACAGACAGCATGTACTCATTAAGCTATATGGTCAAAAGTGTAGGGACACCTTGTTTGTGGAAGGCAAGGAAGGAAGGTCAGTAAAGACATGATTTGATGAGTTTGGTGTAAAGGAACTCCAGTGGCCTTGCAAAAAGCTTTGACCTCAACCCCAAAGTAGTAAGTAGTAGTAGAACTTTATTGTCACTATAAATTGCAGCATGTACAATTACAGCGAAATTAACCATCAACCTGTCCAGAACATTCAATGACAAGGGAGAGACAGGACAGGAAGACAGGATAAGAAAACAAGAAATAATGAACACATAGGGAAAGTAGGAGATAAAAAAAAAAACAGCAACCAGATTGTGTTCCCTTAAGGAGCACACTATGGTAACACGAAAAAAAAAAAACCCTTACAGCACACAAGCACATATAAACATAACATAACATAATCACACAACCAGCCACGGGTTAGGGATGTGGGGATGTGAAAAAGTAACCACTACGGGAGGCAGCCATCCGGCGATTCGCAGCTATACCAGCGCGCGCTACGGACCCGTCCTACCATAGTGGTGGAATGAAGCTGAGAGTGGAGACGTTGGTTGGGGTTAGGAGAGTTCTGTCAGCAAGAAAAAAGTCTGTACAAAGTTCGCGATAACATGGCTGTTTACAGCTCTTACTGTCCAGAATGAAAAACAGTCAGTGAAGGGGGGGTAGGTACGTCGCAGCAGATCCTCTGGAGGAATTTACTTATCAGCGAGGCCGTTGCTGATAACAGGGGAGCCAAGAGCAGAAATGACTTTTGTTTTGTCTGAGCACTATAAAATTTTAACACGAACTCTCAGAATTAATGCGTCTCTGGTTCACCTCATTTCGCAAAGCCGTAAGTTTCTCCAAGATGGAATTCATATTGCGATTAATAATCCCAGTCTGAGTTCCAACGGCTTTGCCCACCATATCAATCAAATTGGGCAGTTTCTGGGGACCTTTGACAACTGACCCAACTCTTTTAATTTCCCGATACAGCAGGGCGAATCCAATCAGCAAAAACCCCACAATCAAAGTTCCGAATAGATAAACATCCTCCACGTCCTCCAATGAAAGAGGTGCCAGGCACACGACCCTCCACTTCTCCCACGAGTCCATCGTGTATCCTGCCATCTGCGTTCCGTCGGGGCATGTGGGTTCTCCCGAACCCGAACTTCTCGATGAGAAGATGGTGTCAATAGCATTCAGAGACCATTTAACCAATTCCATAATTTGTTCTTTGAGGAGCAGTGCTAGAAAAATCTCTGTAGAGCAGAGTAGACGAGACAAGACGATACAGGAGAAGCCAAGCAGGGAAGATAAGGGAGGAGGAGGGAAAAGTGCGTCCGTCTTCCACAAGAGCTAGATAGAATAGGAAAACTGGATCGCCTATAGGAAGTCATGTTATGCCAAACACGAATCATTTACAACTCGTGCAAGGACCTTCACCAGCCAGGATAGGTCGCCCTGAGAAGCCCTGTCAACCTGAATCCCTTAGTCATGGTCAACTGTGAATCAAACGTCAAGATTGTACAAACCAGTTTGGCTCTTTGTTTTTCTGTTCATATGATTGTTTTAAATCATAGCCATGTTTACTACAGTAAGCAGTCTTTTCATTCAATAAGCTTAAAGCCTTGTTGACATAAAACACAGAGTAGTGTTAACACTACTGGCACTACTGACTAATGACTGGTTCTCTGGTGGTGCAGTGGCCTTATGTTTATTTGTCTGGCAGAGCACCCACACAGACACTGTTCACTGTTTGAGAAGTGAAATGGTCAAATGGGTTGTTTATTGTTGCTGCAATTGCAGCCTCTGCAGGCTGGTTGAGGCGGTTAAGGTACTGGACCAGTAATCAAAGGTCGCTGGTTCAAGCCCCACCACTGTTAGGTTGCTGCTATTGGGCCCTTGAGCAAGGCCTAACCCTCAATTGCTTAGCCTGTATGCTGTCACAGTACTGTAAGTCACTTTGTATAAAGGCGTCTGCTAAATGCCGGAAATGTTATATACATTTACGCATAGCAGTGTGTGACTCTCTGGACAACCGTATAGGAGACCCTGTCTCTCAAAGGTTATAAGAGGCAGTCAGTAACTTCATGCGTGTCTGTGAGGGCTACAGAAGAAGTAACAATTGGCAATTTGGATACAGCTTAATGACTTTCTATTATCATGTTTGCTAAGTGATAAGTTTTGCACCCCTATTTGACAATATTTCTCTGTGAAATTGTGAATAATTTAGTGTTTAAATCCTTGAATTTATTGTATTGCATTTTGATTTGTTCTGTACAGAGTGTGTTATCTGGCTGACAGTCCCCTGTCTGTCTTTTTTTTTCCAGCATAGAGGGGGAGTACGTTCCAGTAGAGGGTGACGAGATGACGTATAAAGTTTGCTCCATCCCCCCCAAGAACCAGAAGGTGCAGGCAGTAGAAGTGATGATCACACACCTGAACCCTGGAACCAAGCATGAGACCTGGTCAGGCCAGATTATCAGCTCATAGGATGCACCATAAACCTGGATCTCACACTGAGGGCTGTCTGGGGAGGGGGGATCGGGGTTTTATTTTTATTGGAGGACAGAGCAGGTGAGAAGATGAGGGAGAAGGATGGATATGAGAAGGAGATTAGGAATGTGATTGGCTGGTGCTTGTTTTTGTTGTTAAAAGGAATATGAGTGAACAAAGAACTGGTTGGAAATGAAGCAGTTGGGAAGTCTAGCAGTATATGGATCAGAGCGATGGACACTGAGAGACAGTTGTAGAAATAGAAGGGCAAGTTATGCCATTTCATTTTTTTGAGGGGCGGGAAAGGTACAGAATTGGCCATGGTTGACGAATAGATGCAGATTATGGAAACAGACCCTTTATCATGGTTATACAGGCCATTCCACCGTATGGGTGCCATTTGCGTGTAGTACCTGGATTAAATTAAACTTTATTTTTTAATCTTTGTTCAACATTGAATCTAGTAACACACACTTAACTACTCAGAGTGTTTATTGGTCAATCTCAGGCAACTTTGTTTCATTTTTACAAGGTTTCTAAGTGGAAAATGGTTGTATATAAGTAACAGGACTGAATTTTTAACATATAATTAGTCAATACATGAAATATAGCAGCATGGAGTTCATGCTAAAAGCACGAGAACACTGGGCACAGTCTAGTGATTTATCAAAAATGTATTTTTAAAATAAACAAATAACAACTAAGAACAAATGTAGGTAACAGAAATGAACAGTGAGATTAATCTTCTCAGTCAGAGCTACAAAATTATCAAACATACAGGGGAAAAAAGGAAGAACTTACTTTTGCTTTTAATGTGGCTATATCTTTCAGTAGATATAGATCATAATATTATATCATAACAGAGGCATAACATGATGATCACTGAAAGGTGAAGTGAATAACACTAAGTAAATAACAATCTTCATCACAACACCTGTTAGTGGGTGGGATATATTAGGCAGTGAGTGAACATTTTAACCTCAAAGTTGATGTCTTAAAAGCAGGAAAAATTGGCGAGCGTAAGGATTTCAGCGAGTTTGACCAGGGCCATATTGTGATGGCTAGACGACTGGGTCAGTATCTATCAAAAGTGGTCCAAGGAAGGAACAGTGGTGAACCGGCAACAAGGTTATGGGCGGCCAAGGCTCATTGATGCACATGGGGAGCGAAGGCTAGCCCGTGTGGCCCGATCCAACAGACGAGCTACTGTAGCTCAAATTGCTGAAGAAGCTAATTCTGGTTCTGATAGAAAGGTGTCAAAATACACAGTGCATCACAGTTTGTTGCGTATGGGGCCGCATGGCTGCAGACCAGTCAGTTAGGATGGTCAGTTGGTCATAATGTTATGCCTCATCGGTGTACATTTCTGTTGAAATTTTTGAGAAGGATGAATATGTCAGGGTAACAGGACTAAGTGAAAACCTAAGGACATGACTAAAACGTGACATGTCTAAAAGGATTTTAACCACATTATTATACATTTCTTATGAAAAATAAATATTAAAAACATAGATGGGATATGGAGTCACCAAAGAGTGCAAGGATAAAAAACATTCTGAAAGATTTTACTCATTATATTTCATTATATTTTATTAAAAAGTGTTATGTTAGAAAGTGGGGACTAAAAAAATTAAAAAATTTTAGTGTTATAGGGAGTTTTTATTTACATTCAAACTACATATCTTAACTGTGCAATTAGATCAATGTGCAGGACACTTTCTTATTAAAACACTTACTCACATTTATACATGTAATGTCCTGGGACGGAAATGGCACCGATTCGGCGGAATGGCCCATCAACTAGCATCCATAGATGTCACACTAAGCAGTGGACTCACAGACGCACTGGCAGTTAATATTCTACCTATCAACAAGTACAGTAGTAGACATGTACACACACCTGAGAGAAGTGTTTGAGAGAAGAAGAAGTGTTTAGAATCCATGTTTTTCTTTAAGACTAAATAGATAGGCTATATGTACGCTATATGTCAAAAAGTATTTGGACACCTGACTAGGAACTTGTTGGACATCCCTTTGCAAAAAGAAATACTGTTAAAACAGAGTGACCTCTATGTGATCTTTTCAGCTATTTTCTGAGAAGTCGTCTCAAAAGACTTTGAAGTATGTCTGTGGGAATTTGTGCCCATTCAGACAAAAGAGCATTTGTATGGCTGGGCACTGTTCGAAGCTTCAGTTGATGTTCCTGTTTATTCCAGTTCAGTGCAGGGTACTGGAGTTTCTTTAAACCAAGATTTTCTTCATGTTCTTGATAGAGCTTGTTTTGTGCACAGGGGCACAGTCATGCTGGAACAGGAAAGGGCCTTCCCTAAACTGTTGCTGCAAAGTTACTTCCATTATATAATTGATTTATTACATGTTAGCGAGTGTTGTCTGTAAACACACAGATGCAGCCACTATATTAATTTAACACGGTCAGTATAATGATGCATAATATCTTAATCATTTTTGTGAAGAAATAGTAAAATGTCCTCATGAACAGGGTTTAAAGTCTCAGACGTGTAACCAAACACTGGGAAATCTGTCATTTAATATTAATATTATACTCTGAAATCACGTGTCAAACGAGAGCTTAAAAGACATACGATTGTCTTAAATTACACTGTAAAATCATACATAAACTATCTAATCTTCCATAATTTATGTTGATTTTGTGACCAGCAAAGTGACTGCATCCACATCCCGCCACTAGATGACAGTGTTTCCACATCAGTGTTTAATTTAGGAGGTTTTCCAACAAGTGACGTTAAGAAATATCTACAAATAATCCCAAAATATCCAAGAAAAACAAATTGAGGCAGAAGGAAGGTAATTTAATAAAAGATGGAAAGAAAAAACGGTATGTCTTTTGTGTTATGAGGCCGTGTCTGTGCTTAAGAAGTACAAAATAGATTTACAGCATAGATATTCAATATAAATTTGGCATTTTTACACCAAGAACGGCGCTAAGTATGCTAAATTTAGCCTTCAAGAAAAACAACAAATTGTCCAAGAAATAAAGGCCAGACTGCAATCGCAGCAGGATACGTTACAAATTTGATGTAATGATAGTTACTCATTACACAAGATTCATCAATTCACAAGATTATATCGAACACAGTCATGGACAATTTAGTATCTCCAGTTCACCTCACTTGCATGTCTTTGGACTGTGGGAGGAAACCGGAGCACCCGGAGAAAACCCACGCAGACACGGGGAGAACATGCAAACTCCACACAGAAAAGACAAATGGCCCTTTGAGGGCAACCATAATGCTGATGTGGCCCTCGGTGAAATTGAGTTTGACACCCCCAATCTAAATGATTCTAGTTTATGTACCTGGTACAGGGTCTAAAGCAGGGTGAGGTATGTGATTTTACTTTTGTATGTGTTTCTGAAGGTAGATTCATTCCTGGCTGATAAGTGGGAATAGAACAAGAAAAAGAACAGACAGACCGATTCAGAGATTATTAATAACAGAAAGGTAAGTGATAGGATTCTAGTCTGAGGGTGTTACTACAGGTACATGGTAGTTTTGGCCAGTAGTTGGTGCCAGGATGAGAGATAAAAGGGAATTCTAGTCATTCAGATGACGTGAACTGTGAAAGAAAAAGCATCGATGTCTTTAACTCGTATGATTGAACCTTTTGCCTCAGTTGTTGGCCTTTAATCATTTCTTTTGATATTTGTTTATTCGTGTACCTGTGAGTGATTTTGTCAGTAATGATTGCCTGAAAATTCTGCGTCACACACTAAAATTGCACTTAAAGCTTGAAGCCCTATGAAAATACTGCCAAACTGACTCCCAGAACTGTAGTGGGAGCAATTCAGGGTAAACCATGCAAGATTTTGTGGTCCAATTTAGCAAACACGATTGGCCTCAAGAATGCACTTCTGTTTATTAGAGTAGAACGTCTTTCAGGCTGCATTTTGTCTGTTACAATACAACGTCATTTTAAATGTTGAACACCTCCTGTCATGAAAATTCCAACTGTCAGAAGTAGTTAATGTGTAGAAACTTTTAGGTTAGTCGTGCTTCACTTATCCTCGTTGCATGTTGTTAAGATTTGTCAAATAATTTCCTGAAATGAAACTTCTATGCATTTTTTCTATTCTTTATTATGTTTGTTTTCTATTTATTACGTCTTGCTTTTGTACTGTAAGTACTCAGCTGACAAGTCGGTTGTTTTGTTTTTTTGATTATTGTTACAGCACTTTTCCCCGGTCAGATCACTGTGTGGCTGGCATAATTTCATTGTAAACCAGAAAGAGTTAATAAAATTTAATTTTAGTAGTCACCATTTGTGATGCTGTTTCATTTTTATACTGAGTTTCATTTCACTTTCATTAGCTTTAGTTAAAATGTATAAAGAATTCCTAATGGTCATTCTCTTCTAGAGTAACTAAAAAAACTGTAAAATTCAAGGGTGTCTACACAGACATGATTGGCTATGTTTGAGTGGATGATGCTCAAACAGCTTAGCCATTGGGAGGTGCAGTTGCGCTCTCAGTGCCGGTCCCAGGGTAAATACATAGTCATAAGTGCAGATGCTTTTAGTCAGATTGGATTAAAATGGCAAGAGAAAAAACTCTTACTGGGACACATGTTAAAATCACAAAAAGCACCACTCAGTTGCCTAGTGTTTAATGCCATGCATGATCCAACAGCTTAGACCAGTGGTCAAGCTTAGACCAAGTATCATTCTGATTAAACCGAAACCCATACGCACCACCACACACACAACAGGTGTAAACAATAAGCCTGTGTATACAGTAAGCACATCATTTTAGTGACAGGGTGGGCCTGTTGAAAATCATGGTCTTGGTTTGTCTTTTGTCCTATTGTAAGTTCTTTCCAAAACTAGACAGACTTTCTAACACTAGCAGTTCTCAATTCAAACCCCTCATTTTTAACAGGCAGGGTAGATCCATCCCAGGTGGCATCATTACAGAACTTGTTTGCGTTTCCTTCAGCCATGACAATAATAATTTTTTGTAAGGTTTTATTTTTCCATGTTGCAGGATTTGGAAAGAAGCAATGCCTCAGAAGTAGTGAGCTTGGTCCCAACAGGTTTGTTTTTTTAATAAAACACCTAACAAAGTAATTTTAATACATTACACATATAAAATGTGCATTTTAAAAAGCATCTGGTTAGGGTCTGAAAAAGTTGTTTTGATTCACTGCATTGTCTTCTATCTATGAGACATTCAAATCCCTTTAAAGTAGCAACACATTCATAAAATACATAAATGATACAGATAATACATTTCAAAGCCACTGGTTTAATCAAATGTGTTTATGTGTTAGTTAATGTCTGGTGTGCAGCTGATATTACCAAACGTGATAAAAATAAATTTGTACCCTGGTCATGACATTCCCTAAAGGGATATAAGTGATTTTAATAATGTTATGAGCTGACAGTAAAATATATGTTTAAAATAAACAAGGGCTTTTCAACTGCATGAGGCTCTTAAACAGATTTGATCAGCAATATAATTTTCTCTAAATCTAGTCATTTAAAATTCCTGATTGTAAATCCGCTGCTGCTTCCACAACCCCTCAACTGATCAAAAACAGCCAGATCATCACACGCCCCCTCAGACACTTGATCACTCTGCGGCCACTTCTTATCACCTGCCAGTATTAGGTTCAGAAAACTCAATCAAATGGCAAGTTGATTTCTGAACAGTCCATTTAAAAATGTAGGTTGTTTACTAGTAGAGTTTAGGAAATATGTGGACGCCTATCAGAAAAATGTGGAAATAACCATGCTCGGTTTCAGTGGAGATCAGAGCTTTCTCCAGATGATTAATCCTTGTTCTTTTATCTCTGTTCAGTATGGAGTGCTGATTCCACACCCATCTAGCTTAATGAGTCTATAAAACTTACATCAGAAACATTAATACTTTATCATGGATATATTTAACAGCACATTTTGTGTACAATTGCACATTTTGTCACCGTCTGACTCTTGCTTGGGAAATTGGGACTTGATATGAAATACAGTGTGCATCAACTTTGACAAGGTAGGCCAGTCAATCGCAGTAGCCAGCTGCTAACCTTAACGTAGCAAGTATTTCACCTATGAGCAGGTTAAACTAATTAAATATTATTTTATATATATATATATATATATATATATATACATACACCGATCAGACATAACATTATGACCACCTGCTTGTTTCTACACTCACTGTCCATTTTATCAGCTCCACTTACCATATAGAAGCACTTTGTAGTTCTACAACTACTGACTGTAGTCCATCTGTTTCTCTACATACGTTGTTAGCCCCCTTTCATTCTGTTCTTCTATGGTCAGGACTTTCTATGGTCAGGAAGGTCGAGAAGATGACCAACTTAAACAGCAGCAATAGACGAGCGATCGTCTCTGACTTTACATCTACAGGGTGGACCAACTAGGTAGGAGTGTCTAATAGAGTGGACAGTGAGTGGACACGGTATTTAAAAACTCCAGCAGCGCTGCTGTGTCCGATTCACTCATACCAGCACAACACACACTAACACACCACCACCATGTAAGTGTCACTGCAGTGCTGAGAATGATCCACCACCTAAATAATACCTGCTCTGTGGTGGTCCTGACCATTGAAGAACAGGGTAAAAGCAGGCTAAAAAGGTATGAAGAAAAACAGATGGACTACAGTCAGTAATTGTAGAACTACAAAGTGCTTCTATATGGTAAGTGGAGATGATAAAATGGACAGTGAGTGTAGAAACAAGGAGGTGGTTTTAATGTTATGGCTTCAACGGTTATGGGTTCAAGCCCCATCTATACCAAGCTGCCATTAGGGGGCCATTAATCAAGGGCTTTAACCAATTCTTGGATTGTATTCAGTCACAATTGTACATCACTTTGATTAAAAACGTCTGCCTAATGCTGTCAATGTTTCTAGGTTTTGATATGAACTTCATATGAGAGTAAAAACTGTAAGAAAGTAGCAGCTGTATTCTGAATGCTGCCTTTTACAGTGCATAATGAACATGATATACAGTAACTGCTTACTTTACTGTATTCAGAATATGTTCATGTGTATGTATGTTTTGGCAAAAAGTATCCAGCACATAATAGGTTTGATATAAAAAAAATGCCCAAACATTTAAACAACTCGTACCTACCTATTTAACCAATTTGTACCTACATGTTATTTAGAAATACTGAACTGCATTAACAAAGCTGGTAAAACGGTAATGAATCAGTCTCCGCTAAACCGTAAATCAGCTTCTATCAGCACCACAATGGCAATTTCCTTTTGTCTCCAATCAGCCAGTACCAGCTTGGTCAGTCAGCAAATCACACTTTGGAAGGCCGGAGGTACCAAAGTGTCCGAAGTAAACACACACAGACATAGGAACAAGGTGACTGGAGGCCTAACAAAGTCCTAACAAGCCCTTAGGACCCATATTTCTGTGCAGCACCGCCAGTATAGGAACATACAGAGAACCTAAAGGTCTGTTTTGTGATAAAGACAGTGAGGATTTGCTAGAAAGAGCTGAAATATTAGTGTTTCAATCCTTATTTTTCTGTACCATCAGCACCTGAGAGCACCAGGAGGAAACAGAAGCTGCCACTAGGGGGCCTTTAAGCAAGGTCTTTAGCCAATTATTGGATTGTATTCAGTCACAATTGTACATCACCTTGATTAAAAACGTCTGCCTAATGCTGTCAATGTTTCTAGGCTTTGCTATGAACTTCATATGAAAGTAAAAACTGTAAAATAAAAATTGCTGCTGTATTCTGAATGCTGCCTATGTACGTTCTGAAATATCTGTGATTCAATCCTTATTTTTCTGTCCCATCAGCACCAGGAAGAAAACAGAAGCAGCATAATGTTCATCCTCAAAACATAAACAATGACAAAAATCCAGCAGTGTCACCAATATAAAGATCATACAGTGATTCACATATCAACACATCATGGTAAAAAAAAAGTAAAAAAAATAAAAAACAAACAGTTCAATCAGGTTTGATTAGTCTGAAGAGTGACGGGGTGAAATGTTAGTTCTGTCCCGTGGTAATTCGGGTCGTTGCTGATATAACTTCATTCTGGCACATTGCACAGTTAAAAACATTATTCTGACACAAACACTCAGTTCTCAGTAGTAGTGTAGGGCACTCTCATCCTCATCGTCATGGTCCATGGTACATGGTCCATACAACACAAGCCAGCTCTCACTGTATTACCCGACTCTGGACAGCAGGTGGTGGTGGTGAGACAGCTGAGCCGTGATGGTGTGTGTAGGGGGTTTGGAGTGTGCCTGAGTGTCAGGCCTCGTTGGGCGGTGTGTTGAAAAACAGTTCTCTACAAAGGCGTGCTGTGTTCTCAGGTGAGTACACGGTAAAACCGATGGTGCGAGGGTCCTCGAAGATCTCGTAATCATTTCCACCCTACACACACACACACAGAGATGTTGTTTCATCTTTACTTTTACATTTTCAGCATTTAGCAGACGCTCTTATCCAGAGCGACTTACAGAAGAGCTTCCATAGTAAACATTACCTTACTCTAGTTTAAGTAGACAGCAATCCAAGAACACAAATCTGCTAAAACCTGTTACTGTGCTTAGTAAAGAGGTGATGAAGGTTTTTAATCGTCTTTTGAAGACAGCGAGAGACTCGGATGCAAGTACAGAGAAAGGCCTTGATGCTGATGCTGGTCTTCCTCGAGTTCTGGGTGGAGGATCAAGTCGAGCGAGACTAGTGGCTCTGTTTGGGTGAGATTTTCTCAAATGTTTGTTTCACACTGAGCTGCTTTTTGACCCATTATTACCATGGGTTCCAAATATTTTGACTATTGGTCTAATATACACCAGTCAGCCATAACATTAAAACCACCTCCTTGTTTCTACACTCACTGTCCATTTTATCAGCTCCACTTACCATATAGAAGCATTTTGTAGTTCTACAACTACTGACTGTAGTCCATCTGTTTCTCTACATACCTTTTTAGCCTGCTTTTACCCTGTTCTTCAATGGTCAGGACCCCCCACAGGACCACCACAGAGCAGGTATTATTTAGGTGGTAGATGATTCTCAGCACTGCAGTGACACTGACATGGTGGTGGTGTGTTAGTGTGTGTTGTGCTGGTATGAGTGGATCAGACACATCAGCACTTCTGGAGTTTTTAAACACCGTGTCCACTGTCCACTCTATTAGACACTCCTACCTAGTTGGTCCTCCTTGTAGATGTAAAGTCAGAGACGATCGCTCATCTATTGCTGCTGTTTGAGTTGGTCATCTTCTAGACCTTCATCAGTGGTCACAGGACGCTGCCCATGAGGCGCTGTTGGCTGGGTATTTTTGGTTGGTGGACTATTCTCAGTCCAGCAGTGACAGTGAGGTGTTTAAAAACTCCATCAGCACTGCTGTGTCTTATCCACTCATACCAGCACAACACACACTAACACACCATCACCATGTCAGTGTCACTGCAGTGCTGAGAATGATCCACCACCTAAATAATACCTGCTCTGTGGTGGTCCTGGGAGAGTCCTGACCATTGAAGAACAGCATGAAAGGGGGCTAACAAAGCATGCAGAGAAACAGATGGACTACATTCAGTAATTGTAGAACTATAAAGTGCTTCTATATGGTAAGTGGAGCTGATAAAATAGACAGTGAGTGTAGAAACAAGGAGGTGGTTTTAATGTTATGGCTGATCTGTGTATTTCTATATGTCTGGAAATATATTATTTCTTCTGTCTATACATTTGTATCTGTGGGACTATTAGGTGTCTAGTTGGTTCTCCTGCTGTTTCTCACAGTTTGAGTTAATTTTCAGATTAAAAACACAGTAGTGGTACCTGACCTTTAACCTCTTCACATTCCTTTCACAGCACTAAAACAGGGTCAAACTGGTCCCTGCAACCCCCACTAACACACAGAGACGAAATCTCACCAGTGAAGTTTCGTTTCCGAAAAAGTAGATGGCATCCAGTCCCTCTCCCTCCAGCACGTCCAGACACAATCGCTTGTCCCAGCCCTCAGGAAAGATGTCGAAACTGATCAGTCCCCCTACACACACACACACACACACACACACACACACACACACACACACACACACACACACACAATTTTACAAATTGGATTGCAATACGAAATGATTGCAATTTAAAATGATTGTGATTTTCTGTGAATAAACTTTGTCATGAATAAAGCTAATATATCCAGACTGAAACAACTGAAGCGGCTCAGAAATACAGAATACAAAGTCATTCCCAGTGACAAAAGGGAGTAATCCCTGCCCCATGCAGGCTGAGGGGGGCAGCTGGCTAGTACATGCCTCTTCTGACCTTTTCAGCCATCCAGCCGATTACTACGTCAAATAATTCAGAGGAATCTTGACCAGACAGTTGTTGTTGTGGAAAGAGGGTCACCTTTTATCTGGATTTCTTTCAGACATGGGTGAGACTTTCACAGGTCTCCACGGTTAGTGCATAAGATCACTCAACATTGTCAAACATTGCACTGTCCCTTACCCCCCCCCCAATCTAATCGTGTCTAATTACCCTGATTGCGTCCTCTATACTGATTCGACCCTTCACCGCTGACTGAGGACACCTCTCAACTGACATACGCCCCCCTGTACAGTCAGTACAGACTGCATTTTTCACCTGCACGAGTCGAGTTCATACACTTGACGGGTACTGTGTATGGAGGGCCACACCCCCATCAGCATTATTCCTTAGCTCTGTGCAGGCGCCATCAGTCAGCCAGCAGGGGCCGCAGTTGCACCAGTTATGAGGAACTATGATCAGACTTTCTTACCCTCTAACCCTGAACAACATCCAATCGCTGTTCATGCCGCCCAGCCCAGTCGGAAAGGCAGAGCTGAGATTCGATACGATGTATTCGAAACCCCAACTCTGGTGCGCTACCATACTTTACCGCTGCACCACCTGGGCGGCAACATTGCATTGTCTTAAACTTCAAGGTAACGACAAGTCAATGGTCAAGCAAAGACACTGGATGTGAGGCAGAAATTCATCCTGGACAGGGTGCCAGTCTACTGCAGGACACCACAGTCACTCACTCATACCAAGGGCCAGTTTAGAGCAGCAAATCTACAACTTCAACTCAGAAAAAGTTGGTACAGAATGGAAAATGTAAATAATAAAAAAACACAGTGTTCCTTACATTTACTGTGACTGTTATTTTATTGCAGGCCGTATAAACCTGAGATATTTATGTTTTATCTGCTTGACTTTATTTCATTTATTAATAAACATCCATTCCTGCATTTCAGGCCTGCAACACATTCCAAAAAAAGTTGGGACAGTCAAGCATTTACCACTTTGTAATGTTGCCATTCCTTTTCACCACACTTTAAAGACGTTTTGGCACCGAGGAGACCAAGTGATTTAGTGTTTCAGCTTTTATTTTGTCTCATTCTTCCTGCACACGTCTTAGGATGTGTAACAGTACGGATTTTTCCTTTCAAAATTCTCTATTCTCTATTGGGGACAGGTCAGGACTGCAGGCAGGCCAGTCTAGCACCCGTACCCTCTTTTTCCGCAGCCATGCCTTTGTAATGTGTGCAGCAGGTGGTTTTGCATTGTCTTGTAGAAAAATGCATGGACGTCCCTGGAAAAGATGACATCTTGAGGGCATCACATGTTGCTCTAAGAGCTCAATGTACTTTTCTGCATTAATGCTGCCATCACAGAAGTGTAAATGACCTTTTCCAAGGGCACTGACACCGCCCCATATCATGACAGACCCTGGCTTTTGGACTTGTTGCTGATAACAGTCTGGATGGTCCTTTTTGTCTTTGGTCCAGAGCACACGGTGTCCATTTTTTTGCCAAAAAAGACCTGGAATGCTGATTCATCTGACCACAATACATGTTTCCACTGTGTGGTGGTCCATCCTAGATGCCTCAGAGCCCAGAGAAGTGGACGCAGCTTCTGGACATGGTTAACATAAGGCTTCTATTTCGCACAGTAAAGTTTTAAGCTGCATTTGTGCATGTAACTCTGTATTGTAGTGCTTGACAAAGGTTTGCCAAACTAATCCCTCACCCATGTGATTATATCAGATATTGTTGAGAGGCGGTTCTTGATGCAGTGCCGTTTGAGGGATCGAAGATCACAGGTGTTCAGCTTAAGTTTGCGCCCTTGGCCTTTAAGCGCTGAAATTCCTCCCGAGTTCTTGAATCGTTTAATGATATTCTGCACTGTAGAGGGAGAAATAAGCAAATCCCTTCCAATCTTTCTTTGAGGTTCAGTGTTTTTAAACATTTCTCATTTTAAATCATTTTCTCATGCATTTGTTGACAAACTGGAGATCCTCTGATCATCTTTGCTCATCAAAGACTCAGCCTTTTCTGGATGCTGCTTTTGTACCAAACCATGATTACAATCACCTGTTGACATCACCTGTTTGGAATCACATCATTATTTAGTTTTTTTTACCCCATTACTAGCCCTAAAATGCACACTTCCCAACTTTTTTGGAATGTGTTGCAGGCCTGAAAGGAATGTGTTGCAGGAATGGATGTTTATTAATAAAGGAAATGAAGTTGAGCAGACAAAACATGAAATATCTCAGGTTCATCCTCTCTGCAATCAAATAAAGTCAAAGTAAATGTAAGAAACTCTGTGTTTTTATTTTATTTTCATTTTCCACACTGTCCCAACTTTTTCTGATTTGGGGTTGTACCTTCTGCACAGGTGTAGTCCAGATAAAGACAAGGTTAATGGCTAAACTGGATGACTTTTCGTTCTCTTACTGTGGACGCTTCTCACTAAGGGTGCTCTAATGGGTTACTCAACACTGGCATTGTGTAAGTGTGTAAGTGTGTGTGTGTGTGTGTGTTTGCAGTCTCTCATGTATGAAAGGAAACAGCATGATGCAGCCTATCTCTCTTTCCCCACAATGTCCTTTTTTTCTTCTCCACAGATGCACGTATAAACCTCATCTAGTTTACTGTCTAATCACATACAGACAGATAGACTGAGAGGAACCTCCTTCTCCTCCTCCTCCTTCTGCTCTGGTTCTTTACGTGCGGTACGTGCCTCATTTCTCGGTCAGCATGGTTGCTCCATACTGCTAGGGTAAGGATTATAAACACCACTTAACAGTCCTGCAGTCCTGGAGGTCATTTGCCTCGCAGGGCTTTAAGACTTTCCTGCCATTAACACACGTAGCTTAATCCAGAAAATCTTAACGCCCTCGAGGCAGTGGGTCTCCAGGATTGCAGTTAAGGAACCCTGCCCAAACATACACACACAAACACACACACACTGTTTGTCTTTTTATTGCCTCATTCTAAATGACTACTGTGTCAGTTCCTCAGTATATAGCCAACAGCTGGTACAGCCTTAACCTATCAGACTGCTTCATTTCCAAACGCCCCCCAAAGGAGAAAAGAAAGCCAAAAAAACCAAAAGGATGTGTGCCTGTATGGGGTTATAGGGCTGTATTATGGTGAAAAGTGCTGACAGCAGAGATGGGGACTTGAGTCTGTGACTCGAGTCTGAGTCGCACGTAAATAGCACACACAGCTATCTAAAGAAAGAAGGTGTTTTATTGTTTGTGATTAACGGTGTAACAGTTAACGAACTACATTTGTGTTTTTGGTGGATTTGGTGACTTGACTTGGACCCTAGCCTAAAGACTTGTGACTTGACTCTAGCATAAAGACTTGTGACTTGACTCGGACACATACAGTGGGGCCAAAAAGTATTTAGTCAGCCACCGATTGTGCAAGTTCTCCTACTTAGAAAGATGAGAGAGGTCTGTAATTTTCATCATAGGTACACTTCAACTATGAGAGACAAAATGACAAAAAAAAAATCCAGGAAATCACATTGTAGGATTTTTAAAGAATTTATTTGTAAATTATGGTGGAAAATAAGTATTTGGTCACCCACAAACAAGCAAGATTTCTGGCTCTCACAGACCTGTAACTTCTTCTTTAAGAAGCTCTTCTGTCCTCCACTCGTTACCTGTATTAATGGCACCTGTTTGACCTCGTTATCTGTATAAAAGACACCTGTCCACAGCCTCAAACAGTCAGACTCCAAACTCAACCATGGCCAAGACCAAAGAGCTGTCGAAGGACACCAGGAAGAAAATTGTAGACCTGCACCAGGCTGGGAAGAGTGAATCTACAATAGGCAAGCAGGTTGGTGTGAATAAATCAACTGTGGGAGCAATTGTAAGAAAATGGAAGACATACATCCCGTGGAGTCAAAATGATCATGAGAACGGTGAGCAAAAATCCCAGAACTACACGGAGGGACCTGATGAATGACCTGCAGAGAGCTGGGACCAAAGTAACAAAGGCTACCATCAGTAACACACTACGCCAAGAGGGACTCAAATCCTGCAGTGCCAGGCGTGTCCCCCTGCTTAAGCCAGTACATGTCCAGGCCCGTCTGAAGTTTGCCAGAGAGCATATGGATGATCCAGAAGAGGATTGGGAGAATTTCATGTGGTCAGATGAAACCAAAATGGAACTTTTTGGTAAAAACTCAACTCGTCGTGTTTGGAGGAAGAAGAAGAACCCAAGAACACCATACCTACTGTGAAGCATGGGGGTGGAAACATCATGCTTTGGGGCTGTTTTTCTGCAAAGGGGACAGGACGACTGATCCGTGTTAAGGGAAGAATGAACAGGGCCATGTATCGTGAGATTTTAAGCCAAAACCTCCTTCCATCAGTGACAGCATCAGTGACAGCATTGAAGATGGAACGTGGCTGGGTCTTTCAGCATGACAATGATCCCAAACACACCGCTCGGGCAACAAAGGAGTGGCTCCGTAAAAAGCATTTCAAGGTCCTGGAGTGGCCTAGCCAGTCTCCAGACCTCAACCCATAGAAAATTTGTGGAGGGAGTTGAAAGTCCGTGTTGCCCAGCGACAGCCCCAAAACATCACTGCTCTAGAGGAGACCTGCATGGAGGAATGGGCCAAAAATACCAGCTACAGTGTGTGCAAACCTGGTGAAGACTTACAGGAAACGTTTGACCTCTGTCATTGGCAACAAAGGTTATGTTACAAAGTATTGAGTTGAACTTTTGTTATTGACCAAATACTTATTTTCCACCATAATTTACAAATAAATTCTTTAAAAATCCTACAATGTGATTTCCTGGATTTTTTTTTCTCATTTTGTCTCTCATAGTTGAAGTGTACCTATGATGAAAATTACAGACCTCTCTCATCTTTCTAAGTAGGAGAACTTGCACAATCAGTGGCTGACTAAATACTTTTTGGCCCCACTGTATTTTATGACTTGCATCCGCTGACCCCGCTCTGTCATTTTACGTGGCCTAACACTACGTGGCTGAGTTGCTGTCGTTCCCAATCGCTTCCACCTTGTTATAATAGCACTGACAGTCGACTGTGGAATGTTTAGTAGCGAGGAAATTTCACGACTGGACTTGTTGCACAGGTGGCGTCCTATCATGGAATTCACCACGCTGGAATTCACTGAGCTCCTGAGAGCGACCCATTCTTTCACAAATGTTTGTAGAAGCAGTCTGCATGCCTAGGTGCTTGGTTTTATACACCTGTGGCCATGGAAGTGATTTGAACACCTGAATTCAATGATTTGGATGGGTGAGTGAATACTTTTGGCAATATAGTGTATTATGTACATTCAGTGTATTCAAAAGTGTTCTTACATTTACATTTTTGGCATTTGGTAGAGGCTCTTATCCAGAGCAACTTATAGAAGAGCTTCCACAGTGAACATTACCTTACTCTAGTTTAAGTAGACAACAGTTAAAAAATACAAATCTGCTGAAAAGAAATAAATAAGAGCATTAGTAAGTAAGTACATGTCAGCTTAAGTGCTTAGTAAAGAGGTGATGAAGGTTTTTAATCGTCTTTTGAAGACGAGAGACTCAGATGTGGACAGACAAGGGAAGCTCGTTCCACCACTTGGGTTCATGTTCTTTAGATGCAAATAAAAGTAAATATATATAAAAACTGGTTTGACTTTATCTAAAACACACACTGTGGTACAAATTAGTATAGTCAACACATACTTTACCAGTGGTGTCACTGGTATTTTGACTTCCTATTTTGTTAATAACATGAGGTTTGGGATACGGATGCAGATGCAGGATGCTCTAACTTGGGATTTGCCTAAAAACTGTAAACTGATTCTACAACTGCCTCTATTCAAAGCTACTAACAAAAGCACTTCCTAAGTAAACATTTCATTACTCAACACAAATGTTCTGGATCCCTGGTAGAACACAAGTATATGTCGAACGTTTTTTTTGAAGTATCAAAGATTAGTAAGTGCATGTTAGTTTCAATTTAAGTGCTTAGTAACAAGGTGATGAAAGTCTTTAATTGTCTTTTAATGAGATGGCAAGAGACTTCCTTGATCTCTGACTGGTGGATCAAGATGAGCCAGACATGATGCTCGTAGGATGCATGGAGACTGTTTCATGACAGGAGTTTTTTTTAAGTTTACCCTAATTTACACTAACATTACATTATTCTCCAGAGTCTGACTAATGTACAAACTACAAGTCTTTCAAGTTATTTTGTTAAACAAATTGATGTTAAACTGGAAAGACCAGAACTGAGAGTGTCATTATAATACCTAAACAAGCAGTGGTCAGTGAAGTGACCCAGGTATGGTAAATAAACAATGCTGTTATTATATATAATACAGGTGACAAGTAGAACAACATTACATTACAAACAAAACTTTCCTGTATTGCACTAATAACGATCTGCTTCACAATATTCATAGCCTTACTGGCAGTGTTAACTTAGTAACAATCGCACATGGTGAAAACCGTTGTGTTAGCATTTCTGCACTGAGAAAACCTTTAACTTTGTAGCAAGCAAACATTTCTAAAACCGCAACATTCTGTTTATTTGTTTATTAGGATTTTAACGTCATGTTTTACACTTTGGTTACATTCATGACAGAGATGGTAGTTACTCATTACACAAGGTTCATCAGTTCACAAGGTTATATCAAACACAGTCCTGGACAATTTCGTGTTTGCAATTCACCTCATCGGAGCACCTGGAGGAAACCCGCGCGGACACGGGGAGAACATGCAAACCACACAGAAGGGACCCGGACCGCCCCACCTGGGGATCGAACCCAGGACCTTCTTGCTATGAGGCGACAGTGCTACCCACTTAGCCACCGTGCCGTCCAAACCGCAACATTCAGAATGTAACTTATAACTAAGGCCCTACCTAATTCGCGGCCAGGATAATCGCATCACAGACCGTGAAATGAGCCTTTTCCTGTGTAAAATTTAATGTTTGTGTTTAGCGATTTAACATTTTTATTCGTGTAGCGTTTAAGTGCCTAACGTTTACTGGTTAATTTGGACTATGAGGCGTCCTAGCAATCCTACGGCAATTCAGTTAGAAATCGCTTAGTCAAAATGTCTTAGGTAAAACATAACTTAGGTAACTGAGTTTGGAAAATTCCCAACCAATTCTGTGGATACAAATGGAGGGGGGTCAAAACACAGATGAGAATTTTCAAACATGAAGCCTCGCACCATCGCTGGATGTTCTAGGTTTACATTCAACTGTTAAGGTAGCTGTGCTGTGTATTATAGCTTCCATTTATTCTATCATTCAGTTTATGAGTGTAATTTAATTAATGTGATTTCCATGAAATCTGTGATTTTTGCAGAACAAGGTCCGTGAAATTAAGCACATATTCCCTGTGAATTTAGAAGAGCCTACTTATACCTTATAACTGTTAGCTGGAAGGTACTGTTCCAACTGTGGTGAGCACCTTCCAAGTAATAATTTTAGTTTAGAATTTACCTTTCCTAAATGTCTTATGGTTTTGAGAAGACTGGTGTTTGTACAAGAACAGAATGTACTAGTGACAGTCAGTGATTACCACACATTCTAATGTGTGTGTGTGTGTGTGTGTGTGTGTGTCTGGTTCGGCTACTGAGTTCGGTTAGGAATACTGTGTATTAGTGAGCTTAATGCCTAACAGATCATTAACTTCCTGATGCACACTGAGCAGAAAAACAACCCAACACGCTGCTCAATCAGAGATGGGAGTGACGACAATCACTAAACAAACTGAGAGAACTTTAACCTGACAGATCCACCCGAGTGAAACAAACAGTATAGCCTCCTACATTTAAACACTTACATTAAAGATACAGAACACCACAACCTGTCACCAAAACCCCACCACATTTAGCACAATGTAATGTTTATAGAGTGATACATTCACTCATTTTCATGTTTTTTCACTGGTCAGCCATCAAATCTTTAACAAACGTGACCTTTAAACCACAAATTTACCTCATCAACCAACGTGTTTGTTACATTTACCTCAAAAGGGGTGATGCTGTACTTAGATTTAAAAGTGAATCAGTGTACAAGCTGATATGGTGAAGTTCATAGTTTTATGTCTGTGTTATTATTTACAAGTGACATGTTAGCACTTAATTTTTTAACAACCATCTCAGACAGGCTGGAAAACAATATATATATAAACCAAGTCACACACACTGTTGAGTCACATTAGTATAACCACTTCCTACTTTCGACAGCTGTGGCAGCGTTATGGTCTGGGAAATGTTTTTGAGGAATCCTCTGGGTCCATGCGCCTATGTGGAAGGCACACTCAACCGATTTGGGTAAGAATCCACCCTTGCAGATCATGTACATCCATACATGCCGACTTGTCTTGCCTGGGGCGGATGGGATCTTTCGCACAGCTAGAAATGTTCCATTTTGGTTGGAAGAGCATGACCAAGACTTCCAAGTACTACCCTGTCCCCCTAATTCCACAGACTTGAACCCAATTGAGCATCTGTGGTACCACCTCGATCGTCCTGATCCTCCCCCAGGCACCCTCCAGCAGCTGTGGGATGCATTGCAGTCAGCATGGCTCCAGATACCTGTGACAACCTACCAGAACCTTACCGAGTCACTCTCAGCCCGTCTAGCTGCTGTCCGTGCTGCACACTGCGGTCACTCTGGATATTAGCTGATGCTCATAATAATGTGACTCAACTGTACCAGTTATCAATTCAAGAAAAAGCATGTTCAGCTGAAATTCTTAAGAGCCTGGTGGTTTATGAGTAAGCATCTGAGGATGGTGTATGGTGTTGAGTGCTCACCTCGGGTAAATCGAAGTCCTTTTCCTGCAAACTCTTTCTGCAGAGCCGCAACAAACTTCTCCCTGATCTTCTCTTTCTGTGGATGAAAATGAAGGAGTTCAGGCAGGGGTGCAAGGTATCCCTCTTGTGTCACATTTTTCAAGTTGGAAGAAATACAGTAAATGGAACAAACCTCTTCATTGGTTTAGAAAATAACATTCATTAAGAGGTAACGCCCAACAAACTGTCATGTTATAAGGAAATAATGGGTGAAGGGAAGGCCAAAAATACTATGATGCAATATAGAATTTGAGAATATAGAGTTTGGAGGGTATTATTTCGCAATAACACAGATGACAGATTCCCAATGTGCAAAACTTGGTACACACAAATGACTTATTAATTATATTAATTTTATTCTCTAACTCCAAGCTAGCATGGCTAATATGCAATTTGGACAGGGTGTTATTTTGCTAATATCACAGCCACCTGTCATTAATTAAATATATACGTATTATTGATGTTCCAGGATATTATCTAGCCCTCAGCTGAACCTGGCTATTACATTTACATTTAACATTTACACGATTTATAGGATGCTTTTATCCAAATGTAGGTTTGAGCCCCAAGGGCCCAACACTAACAACCAGGCAGTAGTGGAGCTCAAACCAGTGACCTTCCAATATCTATCCCTGTACATTAACCGCTAAGCTGTTTTACCAATATGTTCGTCTTTCAGATAAAGGGTAAAGACATTACCTGAAGATTACCTGACATTACCATAAATGATACTGATTATCTTAAAAGGCAGGCGAGGCATATAGGGATGTACAATTACAAACAACTTAATAACTGTAGTAAAATGAGAAAAACTTTGAACTATTTAGAAATATAACATGGTTTTAATATTGAGCTATTTTGTTCACATACAGCTTTAGTACAATAAATGATTAAATGCCAGACACTCATAAGCTACTGAGTGCAGATTCATATTGCACATCCATACCTCCTAGTCCTCTCAGGATTGTGCTGTGTTGTAAGCAGTGTTCTTTAGCTAAATGTGCTCCTACAACTCCATGTATACTTTCTGACAAAAGTGTATATTAACATAAACATGTCATACTTTACACTATAAGTTAAATTAATGTACCTTATCAATTTCTGCAAATTCTATTCGCTCTTCCAGGGTGCAGCTCCGCCCAATAGGAGAAATGTTCAGCATTCCATTGCGAAATTCAATGAACGTACCGCTGTAAAGAGAGAAAAAAATCAGTGTTAACATTTAATATTTTAACAGCCATGTCTATAGTTTTTCCCTCCATATACATTTTTTAATCATAATGATTTTTGTAAACTATTTTATTGACCAATTAAGCTATAAGACCTGAGAATGTTTGATCATTAAAATACAAAGAGAAAGTTTACTGTTTTTGACTGGCCAACTTGACTGTATTTTGTAACCATAAAACAAATTCACCAAAAACTCAGTAATGGGTCGTAGCTCACAATGTTAATGCTGAACAAGTTATTATGTTGACGAAAAGTCATATCTTTTCACATGGATGATATAGGGGCTGCATGAACTTTTTACTTCAATAAATGAAATTATTGAATCACTACACACTTTCTCTCACAAATCCTATACATGGTCACTTCTTTTAAGCTGTAAACAAATGAAATGATTAGATCACGACATACTCCCTTCGACACAGGTCTAATATATAGCCGGTTCTTATCACCTGCCAGTATTGGGTTCCCACACAGAGTCGTATTACATACAGTCAGTCATGCTAAGCTGAGCTGAGAGAGAAGGAAACCCTGCCTGACCTTCTCTCCCTTGAACATGACCAATTGCGTTTGTGTGGATGCCTGGCCAGGTTAGTGGCTCTGCTGAGTTTCTAACTCACATGTTAGCACATTTGACCACTGCGCCGCCCAAGCACCTGTATCATATTACATTTAATTTAAAGATCTGAGACAAAATAGAAGAAACCAGAGAAAATCGTCTTTTGCCTATTAGAAATGCTTTGCAATCCTCTGAAAACCTTTTGAAAACTGGGAAATATTTTAATGACAGAATGTCTGAAAATATCTGAAGAAGAATAAAATATAATTTACATTTTTAGCATTTAGCAGCCGCCTTTATCAAAAGCGACTTACAGTACAGTTACAGTATACAGTCTGAGCAACTGAGGGTTACGGGCATTGCTCAAGGGCGGGGGCTTGAACCAGCAACATTTGGATTACTAGTCCTGTGCCTTAACCACTAGGCTAGAGCTAGTAAGAACAGTGTATTCACAGCAAATGTATTAGACTCAAGCCCTGTCTTCCCACCCTTATCTTTACTGCTCACAAATGCAGACTTTCTAGATAGCACTACTGTAGTGAAAAAACAAGATTCTACCGTTTCTTGGGCAGTTTGATTAGACCCATGTATCTGAGGCAAAAGTTGATCAGATCCTGCAGTAGTTCCTCACCAAGCTGGTTCTGAATCGCCTACAACACAACAGACAATCATCAGTAAACACAGACTGCAAGATGATTAGTATAGGTACTTTTTAGTACAGCTTCATCGTGAATGGATAAAGGTCTTTGTTATTGACTCTTTGGTGGCTTGTTGAGCCAAACAGCTAATGTTGGGCCCCTGATTTATTTATTAGGATTTGAAACTCATGCTTTACACACTATTAAATTAAGAACATGCAAACTCCGCACAGAAAGGACCCGGACCGCCCCGCTTGGTGATCGAACCCAGGACCTTCTTGCTGTGAGGCGACAGTGCTACCCACTAAGCCACCGTGCCGCCACATACACTTTCTTAACAGTTTATCCAATTAGGGTCACAGGGGGTGCTGGAGCCTATCCCAGCTTTTCAATGGGTGCAAGGCACACAGTAACACCCTGGACAGGGGGCCAGTCCATCGCAGGGCAGACACACACACAACCATTCACCTATAGGGCAATTCAGTGTCTCCAATTAACTTGACTGCATGTTTTTGGACTGTGGGAGGAAACCCACGCAGACACGGGGAGAACATGCAAACCCCACACAGAAAGGACCCATACCGCCCCGCCTGGGGATCGAACCCAGGACCTTCTTGCTGTGCGGCAACAGTGCTACCCACTGAGCCACTGTGCCTCCCTATATCAAACACAGTCATGGACAATTTTGTATCTCCAATTCTCCTCACTTGTACATCTTTGTACTGGGGGAGGAAACCGGAGCTGCCAGAGGAAACCCACGCAGACACAGGGAGAACATGCAAACGGGCCGCTCCACCTGGGAATCGAACCCAGGATCTTCCTGCTGTGAGGTGACAGTGCTACCCACCGAACCACCGGGTCCCTTAACCCTCTCGGCTCCAGGGATGCCGTACAATGACTGACCCTGCACTCTGACCTTAGCTAGTTGGGATATGCAGTTTCACTGTACTGTACATGTGTGTATCTTTATATCACAAAGAACTCATCTAGGATGTAAGAAATAATATCAAACAAACATGTGGGGAAATGCAGGGCACACACGCTTTAAATAATTGTTAGTCTTTATTATTGTATTATTAGAAAGACACCAGGCTGAAAATCTATCCATGGTAAACCTTGTTTTATATTAGACAAATAAACATTTCAGAAACCCACAGGCCTTTTAATGTGTGCGTGTGTGTTAAGTTGTGTATTGTGTGTAAGCTTGTGTTACTCAAAAGTCATGACCCAGCTGACCTGGTGTGTGTTTGTATTCTAAAACTGTGTGCAATGCACCACATAGTTCTCCTAAACTGCACACGCCCACATGTACACCTCTATACACACGTATATATGCACAACCCACCTGTTTAGACAGCAGTTTGCCATCTTTGTATTGCACAGTTCCGTTTTCAGCAAACACATAGTCAAACTTGTCTATAACTGCAAAGAGAGAAAAGCAAGCAGTCATGTTTTATACATTTACACACCCAACAAATGTCATGTCGCTACAGCGTTAGCACTGATCATCATGATAATTGGCTTCACAGATGGGTTAGCTATCTCCTATGTCCTATGTCCTATGTCTCGTGTTGCTTGTAGTAGATTAATCAGTGATAATGCAATCCACTTTGAGATGTTGTCAATCCCAGCAAATTGATTACACTGTGAAGATAATGACTGTACTACAGTACAGTACTGTTTCTAAATACATGCAGATTGCATCAGTCTACACTGATTTCATTATATAACATACCTTTAGTGCATATTTGTTTTTTAACTTTGTAATAGAGATGATGTTAATGATTAACCGCTTAACTGATAACTGACAAAAAGTCAGTGTTTGATAAATGCTGTCAGTTAAAAAGGTGATTTAAATTTATTTCCAACAGCTGATGACTGGTTTGAACTGAGAGCGGAGCAACAGCATGTGCCAGCTAGATGTTTACATTAGGTTCTACAAACACATGGAGAAAGAGCACCGTTCTATCCAAACAGAAAAAAACTTAGTATGCATTTATGATATTTAAATCAGGAACAACTATTACACATTAAAACCACAAATTGAAAAGATATTTAGCATCAGTATAGAGTCTGAATGCATGTTAATGCACATGCAGATGTTTGTGTAACGTTATTTATAAATAGAAAATGATGTCCAGGTATGAAAGTGAAACTCTACTTATTATCTTATAATGATATTAATTACACTATATTGCCAAAAGTATTCGCTCGTCTGCCTTCACACACATATGAACTTGAGCGACATCCCATTCTTAATCTATAGGTTTAATATGATGTCGGCCCACCCTTTGCAAATATAACAGCTTCAACTCTTTTGGGAACACTTTCCACAAGGTTTAGGAGTGTGTTTATGGGAATTTTTGACCATTTTTCCAGAAGCGCATTTGTGAGGTCAGAGACTGATGTTGGACAAGAAGGCCTGGCTCACAGTCTCTGCTCTGTGCAGGCCAGTCAAGTTCTTCCACACCAAACTCGCTCATCCATGTCTTTATGGACCTTGCTTTGTGCACTGGTGCGCAGTCATGTTGGAACAGGAAGGGGCCATCCCCAAACTGTTCCCACAGCATGAAATTGTCCAAAATCTCTTGGTATGCTGAAGCATTAAGAGTTCCTTTCACTGGAACTAAGGGGCCGAGCCCAACTCATGAAAAACAACCCCACACCATAATCCCCCCTCCACCAAACTTTACACTCGGCACAATGCAGTCAGACAAGTACCGTTCTCCTGGCAACCGCCAAACTCAGACTCGTCCATCAGATTGCCAGACGGAGAAGCGTGATTCGTCACTCCAGAGAACACGTCTCCACTGCTCTAGAGTTCAGTGGCGGCGTGCTTTACACCACTGCATCCGACGCTTTGCATAGCACTTGGTGATGTAAGGCTTGGATGCAGCTGCTCGGCCATGGAAACCCATTCCATGAAGCTCTACACATTGTTCTTGAGCTAATCTGAAGGCCACATGAAGTTTGGAGGTCTGTAGCGATCGACTCTGCAGAAAGTTGGCGACCTCTGCACACTATGCGCCTCAGCATCCGCTGACCCCGCTCTGTCATTTTACGTGGCCTAACACTTCGTGGCTGAGTTGCTGTCGTTCCCAATCGCTTCCACTTTGTTATAATACCACTGACAGTTGACTGTGGAATATTTAGTAGCAAGGAAATTTCATGACTGGACTTGCTGCACAGGTGGCATCCTATCACGGTACCACGCTGGAATTCACTGAGCTCCTGAGAGCGACCCATTCTTTTACTAATGTTTGTAGAAGCAGTCTGCATGCCTAGGTGCTTGGTTTTATACACCTGTGGCCATGGAAGTGATTGGAACACCTGAATTCAATGACTTGGATGATGGGTGAGTGAATACTTTTGGCAATATAGTGTAACTGTTCTACATAACTGCTATGTCCACTACAGCACACTCTTATTTATTAAATAAAATACAAACCCATTTTGTTACATAAAACAAATGAACCAATTATGTAAAACAGATATAAAAAAATCTAATCAAATTTGGTTGAAAGCTGGTTTTAAAGTTTTAAATAATAAAATGTTAAATAATAATAGAATCAGCAGAGTATAAATTGTCGGATCACTCTCTCTCTCTCTCTACTAAAAAAACACCTTCCAGAATAACTGGTGTAACAAGAACCAGTACAGGATCTTCTCTGCATGTTCTCATCCTCAATGTCCTAAACATGATACTGGACAACAAGTCTGCCCCCTCAAACAGCTCCCAATGTTGTTCAGGGTAATAATAATAATAATAATATCAACATGCTGCACCCAGTGGACAGACAATAACTGAATAAACAATGATTAAGCAGTGATGGAAGAAATACACAAAAGATGTCTACAAACAACACATCTGTTACCAGACTGTTACTAGACAAGGCTACATTCTGTCACCATTCCTGTTCAAGTAAAACATATAATGACAGAAGCAAGACTGGAGAAAGATAATTGAGGATTCATGATCGGTGAAAGAAACATTACAGTAGACCCTTGACTTACGAATTTAATTGGTTCCGAAGGGCTGTTCTTAAGTCAAAATGTTCGTTAGTTAAACCTATTTTTCCCGTAAGAAATCATGTAAATAGAATTAATCTGTGCCAGACCTCCCAAACCACCCCCTTACCTAACCTCTCTAATGTCTTAAATGGTCTTTTTTGTTATAAATACAAGTATATTTTCCCTTAAATCTTAAATTATAGAATAGACATTCCTGTAATAAACTAATAAACATCAATACACAGTAATACTGTACATAAAACACACACATCACATTTCAGTACAGTATGTGTGCTGTACCATACACCATAATACATTTCCTTCTTTTTTTATAAAATGTATCTACCAGAAACAACAATAACGCTCATATTTCTTTATTATTTCCTTTATTTCAATAGTGTTGTATTTTGTAGGTGTAATTGCACGAAAGAAAGAATACTTTACTCAGCGAGTTCCTTCTTCTCTCTCTCTCACTCACTGTCTCCTCTGTCTGATACACAGTGACACTAGGCTTTCTCTGCAGCTTCTTTGGGGACATATTTAATATTGAATTTTACAAAATATAAAGAAAATACCGGAAAAACACCATCTGCTGTCCGAATGTTCGCTCACTGTGTATATATATATATATATATATATATACAGTGGGGGAAATAAGTATTTGATCCCCTGCTGATTTTGTAAGTTTACCCCCCTTACAAACACTTGAACAGTCTATAATTTTTATGGAAGGTTTATTTTAACAGAGAGAGACAGAATATCAACATATATATAAATATATATACTGTATATATACTGTATATATACAGGTATATATATATATATATATATATATATATATATATATATATATATATATAGAGAGAGAGAGAGAGAGAGAGAGAGAGAGAGAGAGAGATGGTCGGATCGTAATCCGAAATTTGTTCGTACGTTAAGTTCAAAAAGATCGTTCGTAACCCAAAATGTTCGTATGGTAAACCGTTCGTAACTCAAGGGTCCACTGTATTTTCGAAAATCCTGATGATCCCTACTTTTTCTTATTTCTTGTGTCGTTTTGCAATTTTATCTGAGAGAATAAAAGAGTGAGATGTGAGAAAAACAAAGGGTTTGGTATCTCACCGTCATCACCATCTCCAAGCTGCTCTGCAATTTTGGAGTAATCTGACCCCCCCACCACTCCAATTTTTACTTTAGTGCGCAGGTTCTGGAAAAACTCATCCAGCTGAGAGTCTATTTTCTGTAAGCACACACACACACACATTCTCAATGTAAAAACAGGTACACACTTCGCATATATGCACAGACAGCTACATTTTGGTCAGTTGTACAGTGGTACAGTGTATACAGGGATGAAGTGAAAAGTCATGTAATTGGATTCTGGCAGTTCATTCTGTCCCTGTACTCCACACACTACTTACGTAATCTTTCCCTCAGTCTATGTTTGCCTGCTCAGCCAACATCTTAACGCAGGACCCAAATGGGTTAAAGACTTGCTGTCAGTTGGGGATTTTTAGGTAACCAAAAGGGGCACATTTGGATTGAACTAATTGTCAATGCTGGGATGGAAACAGATTTCTGTCCACTAGAGAAAGATTGTTCATAAAAAACAGCTCTAGTCTCTACACCTACAATGAATGTTAACAGGCTAAAGATTAAACATTATTTCCCAACAACACTGCTGCATCTGATACAAGAACACCAGAATGGTCCACCAGATTGTGGATGGTGCAGAAATCTATTACGCTAGACTAACACCACTAAGAGTAGGGTTCGAATATCAGCTGTGCTATCGGCCGACCAGGCCTCCACACAGACATGATTGGCTATGTCTGGGGAAAAGGAGTAAAGCCCTGCCACGGATTGGCACACGTCCAGGGTGTTCCTGCCTTGTGTCTGGTTGAACCTGTCTTGCTGAAAATGAATGAAAAAGGATTGTCAAACACACAAACATCATCTGGTCAGTGGGGGTCACATGGCCCCTTTTGATTAATAAATGGCTTAAAAGAAAGCTTGCTTAAAACAGGATTTTTCTGTGAAACACTGGCCTGCTTTGTTTGGATCAAAATGTTTTCGGATCATGTGAATTTCTGTGGGTCATCCAAACACAAAACATTTGATGCCTCTCAGATGAGTCAGGATGATTATGGTATACAATACAAGATAAACGGTGCTAATGATGCTTCGTTTGCATATCGGTGCCTTCTGCTATTTCAGTTTTACAGAATAGTTGACATTGTGACAACAGTTACCTGTTTTTCATTGTGTAGCAATTGTGGTAAGTAGCCACAAATGAGAACAACTGATCACCACACCCAGCAATCAAAACAACACTGTTTAAGTCTACAGCAGTTTACAATGGTGTGCCATTTACTAGTGTTAATTATGTGAAGGATGATTGGAACTCTCATATAACCCCATCTCTTAAGCCTTATCTAAATTATTTTAACTACACCCTTATGAACACAGTCAAAGAAAAATATTAACCAATAAGGGTTAAACATCGATCATTTTACAACATGTTTATATATAAACAGACACTGTTTATTTTTAACATTTTATCTTATCCACTCCTCATAAGTAAACACAAAGTCAAATATAACCCCAAATCACAAAAAGTTGGGACAGTATGGAAAATGCAAATGAAATAAAAACACAGTGTTTACTTTTACATTTGCTTTGACTTTCATTTGATTGCAGACAGTTTGAACCCAAGATATTTCATGTTTTGTCCATTCAACTTCATTTAATTTGTTAATAAACATCCATTCCTGCATTTCAGGCCTGCAACACGGGGAAGGAAGGGGGGCAATGTAGGGCTAGTAATGAGGTGAAAAAACTAAATAATGATGTGATTCCAAACAGGTGATGTCAACAGGTGATTGTAATCATGGTTTGGTACAACTGAGTCTGAGTCTTTGATGAGCAAAGATGGTCAGAGGATCTCCAGCTGAAAACCTGTGATATTCTATCCCTCAGACGGCACAGCATCAAGAACCACCACTCAACAATAGCTGATATAACCACATGGGTGAGGGATTACTTTGGCAAACCTTTGTCAAGCTCTACAATACAAAGTTACATGCACAAATGCCACTTAAAACTTTACTGTGCAAAAAAGAAGCCTTATGTTAACCATGTCCAGAAGTGGCGTCGAATTCTCTGGGCTCTGAGGCATCTAGGATGGACCACCACACAGTGGAAACATGTATTGTGGTCAGATGAATCAGCATTCCAGGTCTTTTTTGGCAAAAAAATGGACACCGTGTTCTCTGGACCAAAGACAAAAAGGACCATCTGGACTGTTATCAGCAACAAGTCCAAAAGCCAGGGTCTGTCATGGTGTGGTGCTGTGTCAGTGCCCTTGGTTAAGGTCATTTACACTTCTGTGATGGCAGCATTAATGCAGAAAAGTACATTGAGATCTTAGCGCAACATATGCTGCCTTCATGACGTCATCTTTTTCAGGGATGTCCAGCATTTTTCAACAAGACAATGCAAAACCACATGCTGCACACATTACAAAGGCATGGCTGTGGAAGAAGAGGGTACTGGTACTGGACTGTCCTGCCTGCAGTTCTGACCTGTCCACAATAGAGAATGTGTGGATAATTTTGAAACGAAATATGCGACAACGACGACCCCGTACTGTTGCACATCTTAAGACGTGTTCGCAGGAAGAATGGGACAAAATAAAAGCTGAAACACTAAATCACTTGGTCTCCTCAGTGCCAAAACATCTTTTAAGTGTGGTGAAAATAAATGCAACATTACAAAGTGGTAAATGCTTTACTGTCCCAACTTTTTTGGAATGTGTTGCAGGCCTGAAATGCAGGAATGGATGTTTATTAATAAATGAAATGAAGTTGAGCAGATAAAACATGAAATATCTCAGGTTCATCTTGTCTGCAATGAAATAAAAGTTAAAGTAAATGCATGCTGTCCACCCTTTTCCAGTGGTACCCATACCAGTTCGAAAACCACTCGACTATAGAGCAAAACCTTTACTGCTGCACCATTGGGTGCAACTATCAAACATTTGTACAGGTTTTTTTTTGCAATGTAAACTAAAAAATAAATTGAGAATAATAATTATACACTGCCTGGCCAAAAAAAAGGTCACACACTCTAATATTTGGTTGGACCGCCTTTAGCTTTGATTACGGCACACATTCACTGTGGCATCGTTTCCACAAGCTTCTGCAATGTCACAACATTTATTTCTGTCCAGAGTTGCATTCATTTTCCCCCAAGATCTTGTATTGATGATGGGAGATTTGGACCACTGCGCAAAGTCTTCTCCAGCACATCCCAAAGATTCTCAATGGGGTTCAGGTCTGGACTCAGGTGGTGGCCAATCCATGTGTGAAAATGATGTCTCATGCTCCCTGAACCACTCTTTCACTATTTGAGCCTGATGAATCCTGGCATTGTCATCTTGGAATATGCCCGTGCTATCAGGGAAAAAAAAATCCATTGATGGAATAACCTGGTGGTTCAGTATATTCAGGTAGTCAGCTGACCTCATTCTTTGGGCACATAACGTTGCTGAATCTAGACCTGACCAATTGCAGCATCCCCAGATCATAGCACTGCCCCCACAGGCTTGTACGGTAGGCACTAGGCATGATGGGTGCATCACTTCAGCCGTCTCTCTTCTTACCCTGATGTGCCCATCACTCTGGAACAGGGTAAATCTGGACTCATCAGACCACATGACCTTCTTCCATTGCTCCAGAGTCCAATCTTTATGCTCCCTAGCAAATTGAAGCCGTTTTTGCCGGTTAGCCTCACTGACAAGTGGTTTTCTTAAGGCTATACAGCTGTTTAGTCCCAATCCCTTGAGTTCCCTTCGCATTGTGCGTGTGGAAATGCTCTTACTTTCACTATTAAACATTTCCCTGAGTTCTACTGGAGTTTTTCTACCATTTGATTTCACTAAAATGTTTAAGTGATCGCCGATCACGATCATTCAAGATTTTTTTCAGACCACATTCCTTCCTCGAAGATGATGTTTCCCCCCCACTGTCCTTCCACTTTTTAATAATGCGTTGGACAGTTCTTAACCTGATTTTAGTAGTTTCAGCAATCCCCTTAGATGTTTTCTCTGCTGGATGCATGCCAATAATTTGACCCTTCTGAATCAGATTAACATCTTTTCCACGACCACAGGATGTGTCTTTCGATGTGGTTGTTTAACAAATGAGAAGCTACTCACTGCATCAGTTAGGGTTAAATAACTTGTTGCCAGCTGAAACATAATCACCCATGCAGTAATTATCCAATGGGAGGCTCTTACCTATTTGCTTAGTTAAATCCAGGTGGTGACCTGTATAAATCCAATGGCACCAGCACAGCAGCTCTATTAAAATCGCTGCAGTGAGAATGAATGTGAACTTTTACCTAGATGTCTAGAAGCCAGACAGCATCAGTTTGAATATACACACCAGTCTGGTTTGTGTTTGTCTGTGTGAACTAAAATTACATACAACAAAAATATAATATTATCATTATTATAGATCCATAATGTATGAATCTACACGTCTGGTTATTATGAATAAATATGCAAGAATGTGTCGACAGTCGAAAGCAAAAGTAAATTAACTCAGTGGTGAAGGTACTGGACTAGTAATCAAAAGGTTGCCGGTTCAAGCCCCACCACCGCCAAGTTGCCACTGTTGGGCCCCTGAGCAAGGCCCTTAACCCTCTATTGCTGAAAGTTGTGTTCAATCATACCTGTAAGTCGCTTTGGATAAAAGCGTCTACTGAATGCCGAAAATGAAATGAAATATTGCACAAATACATAAAAATTTAAACTATAACTAAATCGTAATAAAAACATCATATTATTCATGAATCAAATCTTACCTCTCTTGGTGGAGTGAGTGTTCCGTCCACATCAAATAAACACAGCACATTTCTATCAGCCGGAACACTTTTTCTATCCATTTCACCCACTGCAGTCATTAAAATCCACTATAAATAATAAAAAAGCGCACAAGAGGCACGACCGCAATTTTATAAATAACAATAAACTAAATCAGACGAGCATTAATTCAACCTAACCTAAGTGTACTTGATAAAGTCCACGCTGTACTTTGTCATTACTGAGAGATAAAACACTAAAACCGTGAAATAAAAGACTAAACACTGAGTTTAATATCGCAACATATTCATCACACACACACACACACCGCTGCAGCTCCTGTAAATCGTGCATGTCAACACTTGCGGGTTTCCATCAGCCACACCCCGTGTATAAAACATCCAATCAGAAGCCGAGAAACCGATGACGTAGGAATGTGTGTGCGTCTGTGTGTGTGTGAAATTTCAGACCCAGGTGTGACGTCAGTGTGTTATTCTGACTGCTCCAATCAGTGCACTTCTTGGTACTAGTACATTGTGTTTAGGTCACTACACAGTGCACCAAGCTCTGAGCACGTCGAGCACGTCACAGCGAGGAGAAACAGGTTCTCAACCCTACTGCACATGTCTGCTGTAATTTTACACACATAATACCTGTTTACTTAATACTCATCCATATGAACAAAGATCCAGTTTATCCAGAGACTTACTAAAGTTCTTTGTTAGTACGTATTTCTCAGTAAATATTTCCTTTCTCTATTACAGAAGAGTATACATTTACATTTTCTCATTGAGCAGACGCTCTTATCCTGAGCGAAAAGCTTCCACAGTAAACATTCCCTACTTTAGTTTAGGTAGACAACAGTCCAATGATACACATCTACTGAAACTCTGTTGGAACAAGGGTTTGTTAAAAATAAAATGTCCTCCTCTACAACATCAGGAAGATTCGGCCATTTCTCTCCATGGAAGCCACTCAGATTCTAGTCCAGTCACTTGTAATCTCACGGCTGGACTACTGCAACTCCCTCCTGGCAGGAGCTCCCATGTTCACTATCAAACCCTTGCAGCTCATTCAAAATGCAGCTGCTCGCCTGGTTTTTAACCAACCCAAACACTGCCACATCACCCCACTGCTGCGTTCTCTTCACTGGCTTCCTGTAGCTGCACACATTCAGTTTAAAACACTGATGCTCGCCTACAAAACCAAAAATGGACCAGCCCCAAGCTACCTTCAAGGTCTAATTAAAGCCTGCTCTGTACAGCGCAACCTCAGAGCCACTAGTCTCGCTTGACTTGATCCTCTACCCAGGACTAGAGGAAGACAAGCATCAGCATCAAGGCTCTTCTCTGTTCTGGCACCCAAGTGGTGGAATGAACTTCCTCTGTCTGTCCGAACATCTGAGTCTCTTGCTGTCTTTAAAAAATTATTAAAAACCTTCATCACCTTTTTACTAAGCACTTAAGCTGACATGTACTTACTTACTAACACTCTAGTGTTACTAACACTTACTAACACACTATTCATTTCTTGAAAAAAAAAAACTTTGGTTCTAACAGGTTCTAGCAGATTTGTGTTCTTGGACTGTTGTTTTACTTAAACTAGAGTAAGCTAATGTTTACTATGGAAGCACTTCTGTAAGTCGCTCTGGATAAGAGCGTCTGCTAAATGCCGAAAATGTAAATGTAAATGTAAGATGGTATAGAAGGTCAGTAAGTGCATGTTATTGCTCAGCCTAAGTGCTTAGTAAAGAGGTTGGCCTTAAATCGTCTTTTGAAGACGGTGAGAGACTCAGATGTTCGAACAGACAAGAAAAGTTCGTTTAACCACTTGGGTGCTAGTACAGAATTGATGCGTGTCTTCCTCTAGTCCAGGGTGGAGCCTGGTTTGTCGCATATGGCTGAAAGAGAGTCTTTTACACTGCAACACCCATTTCTTACTTCTGCACTATCTCTGTTCTATCCCCTATTTTTGTTTGCGGACATAATATTTTGCCATCCTTTTTTTTTCTGTTGTTACTTTGTATTTAATAACTGGTCATGTTTCATTTCTATTCTATTTTCTAGTTAGTTTTGTGGTTCTTTAGTCTTATTATTATTATTTTATTTTTATTTGAACTGAGATTCTGGACAGGGGTTCTATTTTCTCCTCCTCAGGTGCGTGATGAAGCGCGCCCCAGCACTGCTCTCGGACATGTCTGTCTGTTCTTCTCCTTACAATACATTTCATTTGAATTCTTTTTATTTCTACATCGATGTGTTTTTGTGTGATGCTTGTGATTGTAAATTGCTGCTGTAACACTGCAATTCCCTTTCAGACTACATCCAATGATCCTCTCCACTGTCCTGATTATATGCTGGAGTTTTGCTCGTTCTTGTGATGTGGAGGAACCAAACCAGATGGTAATAGATGACGTGAGGATGGACTCAATGAGGTAAATTTTACTATGTACCTTTTCAATGTAGGTACATAGTAAAAAAGATGGGCCTGGGTGCTCTGTACTACTCTGTAAGTGCAAAGACGATCCTTGATGCATGTCCCCCTTGAGTCCTGAAGCATGATGAGACAGACTTGTGACTTAAAAAGTATAGTGTACAGAATAGACTTAAAGGTAACTACACTTGGCTTTGACTGCAGGTAGCCAAGTCAAGTAAGATTAATTTGTAGCCTATAGTGCTTTATACAATGGACATTGTCTTATAATGGACAGATTTCAGTACCAGAAACCCATAATGAGCAAGCACATGGGCAACACTGGCAAGGAAAAACTCAGTAAATATTGTATGGAAGAAACCATGAGATGACTAAAGACAAGGCGGATTATTAAAGGAGATATATGGGTAAAATTAAAGTGGATATACAGTGTATCACAAAAGTGAGTACACCCCTCACATTTCTGCAAATATTTCATTATATCTTTTCATGGGACAACACTATAGACATGAAACTTGGATATAACTTAGAGTAGTCAGTGTACAACTTGTATAGCAGTGTAGATTTACTGTCTTCTGAAAATAACTCAACACACAGCCATTAATGTCTAAATAGCTGCAACATAAGTGAGTACACCCCACAGTGAACATGTCCAAATTGTGCCCAAATGTGTCGTTGTCCCTCCCTGGTGTCATGTGTCAAGGTCCCAGGTGTAAATGGGGAGCAGGGCTGTTAAATTTGGTGTTTTGGGTACAATTCTCTCATACTGGCCACTGGATATTCAACATGGCACCTCATGGCAAAGAACTCTCTGAGGATGTGAGAAATAGAATTGTTGCTCTCCACAAAGATGGCCTGGGCTATAAGAAGATTGCTAACACCCTGAAACTGAGCTACAGCATGGTGGCCAAGGTCATACAGCGGTGTTCCAGGACAGGTTCCACTCGGAACAGGCTTCGCCAGGGTCGACCAAAGAAGTTGAGTCCACGTGTTCGGCGTCATATCCAGAGGTTGGCTTTAAAAAATAGACACATGAGTGCTGCCAGCATTGCTGCAGAGGTTGAAGACGTGGGAGGTCAGCCTGTCAGTGCTCAGACCATACGCCGCACACTGCATCAACTCGGTCTGCATGGTCGTCATCCCAGAAGGAAGCTGACACACAAGAAAGCCCGCAAACAGTTTGCTGAAGACAAGCAGTCCAAGAACATGGATTACTGGAATGCCCTGTGGTCTGACGAGACCAAGATAAACTTGTTTGGCTCAGATGGTGTCCAGCATGTGTGGTGGCGCCCTGGTGAGAAGTACCAAGACAACTGTATCTTGCCTACAGTCAAGCATGGTGGTGGTAGCATCATGGTCTTGGGCTGCATGAGTGTTGCTGGCACTGGGGAGCTGCAGTTCATTGAGGGAAACATGAATTCCAACATGTACTGTGACATTCTGAAACAGAGCATGATCCCCTCCCTTCGAAAACTGGGCCTCATGGCAGTTTTCCAACAGGATAACGACCCCAAACACAACCTCCAAGATGACAACTGCCTTGCTGAGGAAGCTGAAGGTAAAGGTGATGGACTAAACCCAATTGAGCACCTGTGGCGCATCCTCAAGTGGAAGGTGGAGGAGTTCAAGGTGTCTAACATCCACCAGCTCCGTGATGTCATCATGGAGGAGTGAAAGAGGATTCCAGTAGCAACCTGTGCAGCTCTGGTGAACTCCATGCCCAGGAGGGTTAAGGCAGTGCTGGATAATAATGGTGGTCACACAAAATATTGACACTTTGGGCACAATTTGGACATGTTCACTGTGGGGTGTACTCACTTATGTTGCAGCTATTTAGACATTAATGGCTGTGTGTTGAGTTATTTTCAGAAGACAGTAAATCTACACTGCTATACAAGCTGTACACTGACTACTCTAAGTTATATCCAAGTTTTATTTCTATAGTGTTGTCCCATGAAAAGATATAATGAAATATTTGCAGAAATGTGAGGGGTGTACTCACTTTTGTGATACACTGTATACACTGATAGCATATTCAAAAACAGAAGTGAATGAATAGTTACTTTATGCCCACTGCACAACAGCATGAGAGAGTTTCAATTTCACCATTTTAAAAATGTAATATTAATAAATGAATAATCTTTATTTCCTCGGCTGCTCCCGTTAGGGGTCGCCGGCGGATTGTGTTCCGCATTACTGATTTGGCACAGTTTTTACGCCGGATGCCCTTCCTGACACAACTCTCCCTATTTATTTGGGCTTGGGACCAGCACTACAATGCACTGGTTTATGCATCCTAGAGGCTAGGAACCTATAGGACAATTCAGTCTCTCCAATTAGCCTGGCTGCACGTTTTTGAACTGTGGGAGGAAACCGGAGCACCCGGAGGAAACCCACGCAGACATGGGGAGAACATGCAAACTCCACATAGAAAGGACCCGGACCGCCCCACCTGGGGATCGAACCCAGGACCTTCTTGCTGTGAGGCGACAGTGCTACCCACTTAGCAACCGTGCCACCCATTAATAAATAAATAACATTAAGTTTTATTTATGTCATTTTATTTATTAAAAGAAAAATGTGATCTAATACGAACAGACCCTAACACAGTGGTGGGCTTTGTTAATTAACAATGGTTTTCTGAAGAACTCCCTAGTCCATATATTTACCACAATAGCAAGACAGTTTCACATGCAATGCTGTCTGAAGGTTCAAAGATCATGCACATTCAACAGAGGTTTACGGCTATGCCCTTCACAGACTGTGATCTGCTTTAGATTCCATAAATCTAATAAACAATTCTCTTAAAAAGTCAGTGGTGAGTGGTGAGCCATGACCTGTCTTCGCTTGCAAAAATTAAGCCTTTGGTGGATCCTTCTTTCATATCCAAGCATAGCAAATTTGGCTATAAAGCTGCTTATTTTGTTATCTTTCAAAATAGTGTAACTTTAATATTCTATAAACATGAGTTGAAAAAAATTAGTTGGAGGTATTAAATTCTAAATGTGTTAATATTTACAAAACTAAAAATAGAGATGCAACAGAATTATTAATTGCTTTGCTGTGTAATAATGCTGTGGGAGTATTTTACACACAGTACACAAGAAAGCAATTTGGAATGCCGTCACTGTCAGACAGAATGGGCTCGATCCCCAGTAAACCCTGTTACACTTTACCTGATCCCACTTTAGTGCCAGGTTGTAACAAACAACATGAAATATTAATGACACAATCTGTTTACCAAAAGAAACCAGAGTCAGCTCCATTAGAACATTTTTAATCAGATTACTTTTAATGGATTACTTAATTGCATTTGAAGTCAATAATTACAGCCTCTGTGATGTATAATGTAGTAAACATGTCCAAACATTGCATAACAGCCACTGAGACAAAACATTGTTTTTTGCCTGATTAAGCAGTAAAGAAATGCGATTAAGATGAAGAAGATATACTTTATTTGTCTTATATACACATACACATGTACAGTACGATGAAATTCGTTCTTCGCATATCCCAGCTTGTTTGAAAGCTGGGGTCAGAGCTAAGGGTCAGCCATCATACAGCGCCCCTGGAGCAGACAGGGTTAAGGGCCTTGCTCAAGGACCCAACAGTGGCTGAATAGCAGAGCCTGGATTTAAACCGCCAATATTCCGGTTGATAGCCCAAAGCTCTACCCACTAGGCTACCACTGTCCCTAAATTCTACGTACAAATATAAAGTATTTTCATTTAGTACAAGATACATGTTTAGAATGTGGAAACAAACAGTGGCTGCAAGTGGAAGATCACTGACATTAATGCTATTTTACGAATCGTCCTAACAGTACCACAGCCACATAATTAACCATAATTTAATGAGTTTTACTTAATAACATTGTAAACATTGTAAAGTTTACAAAGGTAAAGTTTGTATCTGGTGTGTGGAATATGTTGTATATTAAAAGCCAGTGCTAGTCATAGTGTAGACCTGCCCCCAAAGCACTTCACACTACCATAATCTTTACTGCTAACAAATGAAAACATGGCAGACTACCATGCTAGGTGGTTAGTATTGTATGAAACTGTGATTGCAGAACTAGAGTAAAAATAACTTGGTAAAAATACTAATGATAACTAAATGATTTAATATGGCTGGTCTATTGAGATCATTTAATTTAATTGGCCGATAGGCTGGTTTTAAGATGATCATAAAATTATCTCACTTTCTTTTATGCAGCCCTATTAAGTAAAAGTCCCAACCTCCAGAAAACATGCTGAAGGCAAATTAGCTGCTCTAAATTCTCCCCTAGAGAGGTTTAAGTGAATTGATGAGCAAATATATGTTGCCCTTTGATGGACAGGTGCTCTTTCCAGGGTTTGTTTTTGCCTTGTGCCCAGTGTTTCAAATACTAATTCATAAATAAATGAATGAAAAGGAACAAGGCAGAGTACCAATCCATACCCTGGTTACTCATACCTACTGATTTACTGACCCATATACTGTACATCCAGGGGCAATTTAAAGCAGCCAGTCCTACTTCAGCTTGTTTTTTTTTTTTTTAGAAATGCCAAACTCCACATTGACAGAAGAAGTGTCAGAAGAAGTTTGTTGTCCCCCATCTAACAAAAATGTATCCTAAATTTATTCTGGATGTATTCTCACTAACTAAATACCTCACTTCTTAACATTCAGGCCAAGCCCTAAATGGTAAAACATTACACTTTTTATGGTCTTAGCAATAAATCATTAATGGCTAAGATGTCGAAAGTGAAACATAAAACCCCCTAAGACACTGACCACTCACAGCCTGTGCCAGCATTTACTATTTAACATTCAACGTCTCTGGACACAAGTGTAAAATCTTATAAACGATTACAATGTTTAAATGTGATAACCTGTATTTCTGCCCCATGTGCGGTGTGTTCTGTGTTAGTGGTAGCTTAGTGGTTAACATACTGACCTAGTACTAGAAAGGGTGCTGGTTCGAGCCCCACCTCTACCAGGTTGCCACTGGGCCCTTGAGCAAGTCCCTTAATCTGCATTTGCTTGCTTGGATTGCTGTCACTGGCACAGTGGGCGGCACGGTGGCTAAGTGGGTAGCACTGGCGCTTAACAGCAAGAAGGTCCTGGGTTCGATCCCCAGGTGGGGCGGTCCGGGTCCTTTCTGTGTGGAGTTTGCATGTTCTACCCGTGTCTGCGTGGGTTTACTCCGGGTGCTCCGGTTTCCTCCCACGGTCCAAAGACATGCAAGTGAGGTGAATTGGAGACACTAAATTGTCCATGACTGTGTTTGATATAACCTTGTGAACTGATATACTTTGTGTAATGAGTGACTATCATTCCTGTCATAAATGTAACAAAAGTGTAAAACATGACGTTAAAATCCTAATAAACAAACAAACTGGCACAGTGAGTTACTTCGGATAAAACTGTCCCCTAAATGCCAGGCATCAGCCAAAACTTTTTGGGCAGTAGTGACTCATTGATTAAGGTAGTGGATTAGTAATCAGAAAATTGCTAGTTCTAATCCCACCACAGCCACTGTTGCCACTATGGGGCCCCTGAACAAGGCCCATTCAAAAAGCTTTGAATAAAATATCCTCTAACTTCCATAATTGTAAATGCACACATTGCGACCCAAATCAGCCTACAGTTGAAATAGAGTTTGTGCAGGTTTATGTCGCCCTCTTGTGGCTACACTATGTGTACACACTGACTCTCAGTAAAGACACCAGTCCTCCTAGGTCAGTGGTGTCCAAACGTTTTTCTAGGAGGGCCAGATTTGATAATGTGAAAGTCCCTGATGATAATGTCAACAGTCCCTAAAGACTTTTATTTTAAACAATAAAATATGCATATAAATACGCTGTTATTTAATCATTTTATTCTCACACAGCGAACAAGAACCAAATGTACGCATTCAGGTGAACAAATCAAATCAGAACATACAGAACAAGCTATCTGAATTTCTAACTGAACTTTAAAACTTTTAGAAACTCTGTAAAATAAAATAGGGGGTACATTTACAAAAATAAAGCTTAACGTGGCTTTATGTACTAAAAGAACGACACAGGAACTCTGAGTTTCTCTAAATTATTACTGGGCATAAGTTCTCTCCTCTACTTAAATTCTTATGTCGTTGTTTTAGTACAATACGTCATGTAACATTTTGTTCCCGTTAATCGTTGTTTCTACAACCTGTGTCGCTTTTATCACCTCATATCAATGAGTAGGTCTCATTCACTGTTTTGCTGCTTCTCATGAATGCGTACTTACAAGCTGCGTCCGAAATCGCATACTTCCATACTCAATAGTACGCGAAAGCAGTACGCGAGAGCGGTTAGTATGTCCGAATACATTGTAAACATAAAAAGGTATGCGAGAAGTACCCGGATGACCTACTGCTTGGGCAGCTATGTTTGAGTAATGCAAACAATGCACACTTTCGGTCCGCTAATGTATCCCATAATTCAACTGGAGCTACGTAGGCGTTCGAAGAAACAAGAAAGATGGCGGAAACGGAGAGTCCTCTGTTTACAAGTGTAAGTAAGATAAACAAAATAAAAATGTTATAATTGCGTACAACCCTAAATAACGTTATGATTAGCGCAAAAAGACGATAAATATTAAAAATTTTGGCAAGTGGGGCTTGTAATGAGCACGCGGTCTGTAACTATGGTGATATTATGTCATCACGTCCTCACGTCATCACTTGACGTTGGTAAGATGGCGGATATAGTACGTAGGGGTGTTGCGTGCATACTGCATACTTCTGTACTGAAAGTGCGTACTTCTTTACTGGCCGAGCGGTGCGTACTTCCTCCAATCTAGTACGTAATCTGTAAGTACGCGATTTCGGACGCAGCTACAGTGTTGCTGCCACCAATTGGTAAAAAGAGGAATTGAAGAGAAAATTATTTTTCTGTTTAACTGTGCTGGTGGGTCACAAGTAATGCAATTTAAGACGCGGGCCATTTGAAATCCGAACTCGGGCCGGACTTTGGACATGCCTGTCCTAGGTGACAGGGATTGGGTTTACCTGTCCAAATAATTAGGTACCTAATGCCCATTTCCACTGCATGGTACCCTATAGTACGGTATGTTTTTAAATATCACATTTAGTTGTTGTTTCCACTGCCAAAGCGATGGGTTCAATTTTAGTTTTTTTTAGTTAAATGAAATATTAATATATTGACTGATAGGATTTATTTATTAATTCATTGTCTGTTTTACCACCGCTTTGTAATGGTCAGTGTCACGTTGGGTCCAGGAAACACCCTGGTTGCCAGTCAATCACAGGCTGACACACACAAACATACACATAGGACACTTTTTAGTATGTCCAGTTGGCCGGACCTGCATTGTGGGAGGAAACTGGTGCATCAAAAGAAATTCATGTGGATACAAGAAAAACATACAAACTCCACTTAGAAAGGACCCTGGGCATCCGGTTGGGAAATTTTACCCAGGCCCTTCTTGCTGTGAGGTGACAGAGCTACCCACTGCACCACTGTGCCACCCAAGAAATTGGAACTGTAAATAATTAAAAGGTTCCAATCATCTGGAATTGTGACAAACTTCTTTGGACAAGAACCCAAGTTTGTTATGCCCCCACACACATTGTGAAGGATGGTTAAACATTTGAAAAGATGTCCTAACATGAAACAGAAAGAGCTGAGATTGTTCTAATGAATTCATCTCACTGTCATGTTTCCTGTAAACGGTGTCTATGTTCATTTGCATTAATCTCTTTCCTGAATTGACCTTATATATAGGACATTCTGTACTGAGACATTTACACTGAGCAGCCATAACATTAAAACCACCTCCTTTGTTTCTACACTCACTGTCCATTTTATCATCTCCACTTACCATATAGAAGCACTTTACTGACTATAGTCCATCTGTTTCTCTGCATGCTTTGTTAGCCTGCTTTCACCCTGTTCTTTAATGGTCAGGACTCTCCCAGGACCACTACAGAGTAGGTATTTGGGTGTTGGATCATTCTCAGCACTGCAGTGACACTGACATGGTGGTGGTGTGTTAGTGTGTGTTGTGCTGGTACTGACTTTACATCTACAAGGTGGACCAACTAGGTAGGAGTGTCTAATAGAGTGGACAGTGAGTGGACACGGTATTTAAAAACTCCAGCAGCGCTGCTGTGTCTGATCCACTCATATAAATAATAAATAATATCTGCTCTGTGGGGGTCCTGACCATTGAAGAACAGAGTGAAAGCAGGATAAAAAAGTATGTAGAGAAATAGATGGACTACAGTCAGTAAATTGTAGAACTTTAAAGTGCTTCTATATGGTAAGTGGAGCTGATAAAATGGACAGAATGTAGAAACAAGAAGGTAGTTTTAATGTTGTGCCTGGTCGGTGTATATACAGTGTCTGTGTAATACATTACTCATTGATAAAGATTGTAAACCATGTCTGGAGTTTTGATGAAACATAGACACACTATACAGTGGTGGCTATATGTTTTACAGCTACTGTATAGGTTATCTTACGGGTGCAGTAAAACTGTACTTATAGATCTGTGCAACATAAACTGTACTAACCACAGTGCAATCACACACACACACACACACACACACACACAAACACATAACACACAGTGGATCTAAAATGAGTGCAAGCATATTAGTGAAGCAGTGTATGATGCCAGCATTCTTTAGTTTTCTGGGAACTCACCCTGTGTTGTGGCATTTGGGCCCCACTATATGGAATCGCCCTGGGAGTGCGAGTTGCATCTTTTCAAATGGGGAGTGCACCCCACCAGTAAATTCACATTATGTTCTGGGAGCACAATTTTTTGGGGTAGCGGTTCTGCTTGTGCATGGCCGAAACCATTGGTTCTGTGGGTTCAATATCTTCCATACCTTTTTGCGAGAGCTTGCTTATCACTTACGACCAGAGCAGCCTGCAATATTGTGATCTTCAGTTGTCAGTCCTTTTTTGTGTATTTCATTTGTTACTTTGTTTTTATTAAATTGGTCACCTCTTTTATTTGAGATTTCAATCTTATTTGTTAGTGGCTTTTTAGCCACAGTATTAAACATCGCACCTATTATTACGTTACCAGTGATTCATTTAGGCCTATAAGTAGCTAAACATTTCAGAATAAACCATAATAGACCATAAAATGAAATAGATAGAATAGCATTACATTAGCATAGAAAGTCAAGGATAAGTGTGATGTAATTTTTAGTTAAGAAAGTAAGTTTACCTTAATAAATTATTAGCATTTTACTAAATAGTAACTTAAAGTTTAAAAATATACCATAATAACTTTAATTTAATAAGGGTAGGACTAACAAAGTGTCACAAGCCCAGCCCCTCTGTGCTCCCAGAGCATGTGGAGTTTATTGGTGTAGGTGCCACACCCTTCTCTACAGGAGCACATGCTGGAGCCAACGCATCTTTTGTGATTGGTCTCTGGCTAATTAACCACAGCTGAACCTTGTCTGAGCTAAGATGATTTAAACAGGCAGTGGTGGACCAGTCTTTGGAGACTATTTTGGTTTGACTCTGTCAAGTCGCCAGGGCCTTTTCCTTGCCTTTTCAGCGCCTTTTCCTTGCCTTTTCCTGGCCTTTTCAGCGCCTTTTCATTGTCTTTTCCTGGCATTTTTATTGCCTTTTCCTGGCCTCTTAATTGCCTTTTCATTGCCTTTTAATGGCCTTTTCCTTGTTTTTTCCTGGCCTTTTAATTGCCTTTTCCTGGCCTTTTAATTGCCTTTTCCTGGCCTTTTCGTTGCCTTTTCCTGGCCTTTTAATTGCCTTTTCCTTGTTTTTTCCTGGCCTTTTAATTGCCTTTTCCTGGCCTTTTCATTGTCTTTTCCTGGCCTTTTCATTGCCTTTTCCTGGCCTTTTAATTGCCTTTTCCTTGTTTTTTCCTGGCCTTTTAATTGCCTTTTCCTGGCTGTTTAATTGCCTTTTCCTCGTCTTTTCATGGCCTTTCAATTGCCTTTTCCTCGTCTTTTCCTGGCCTTTTAATTTGCCTTTTTCTTGTCTTTTCCTGGCCTTTTCCTTGCCTTTTCCTGGCCTTTTAATTGCCTTTTCCTCGTCTTTTCCTGGCCTTTTAATTGCCTTTTCCTTGTCTTTTCCTGGCCTTTTCCTTGCCTTTTCCTGGCCTTTTAATTGCCTTTTCCTTGTCTTTTCCAGGCCTTTTAATTGCCTTTTCCTGGCCTTTTAATTGCCTTTTCCTTGTCTTTTCCTTGCCTTTTCCTGGCCTTTTAATTGCCTTTTCCTGGCCTTTTCCTTGCCTTTTCCTGGCCTTTTAATTGCCTTTTCCTTGTTTTTTCCTGGCCTTTTCATTGCCTTTTCCTTGCCTTTTCCTGGCCGTTTAATTGCCTTTTCCAGGCCTTTTAATTGCCTTTTCCTTGTCTTTTCCTGGCCTTTTCCTTGCCTTTTCCTGGCCTTTTAATTGCCTTTTCCTTGTTTTTTCCTGGCCTTTTAATTTGCTTTTTCCTTGTCTATTCCTGGCCTTTTCCTTGCCTTTTCCTGGCCTTTTAATTGCCTTTTCCTTGTCTTTTCCTGGCCTTTTAATTGCCTTTTCCTTGTCTTTTCCAGGTCTTTTAATTGCCTTTTCCTGGCTTTTTCCTGGCCTTTTCCTGGCCTTTTCCTTGCCTTTTCCTGGCCTTTTCCTTGTCTTTTCCTGGCCTTTTTCATTGCCTTTTCCTTGCTTGTTTGTTCCTTGCTCATGTTTGTTTGGTTTAGTTAGGTTAGCGCCTGTTAGCTCCCAGCTGTCTGTTACTGTTTATGCCTTGTTTTGTCTTGTTTCTGTTTGTCTTAGTCTAGTTCTTGTTCAGCTTAGGGTTTATGTTCATGTTTAGCATTAGCTTAGGTCTCAGGTTTAGATTTAGCTTTGTTCATGTGTATTTAGATTAGTGTTAGCATTTAGATTAGTATTGTTAGCATAGGTCATGTGTTAGTCTGTCTTGTTCTATCCTGTCTTGTGTTTTATTATCATTTTGTAAAACATCTCTGTGTGTGTGTCCGCCCCCTCTTGTCTTGTCTAGCCCTAATACGTTACACAAAGTGTGAAGGGTCTAACCTATATGCACCCATAGCATAGTAAAGTAGGGTTGAAAACATGGGATCTTATAATGATGTCTGTTGGATGTAATTGACTCAGAATTGCATCACTTATTGACATCAATGATAAATATCCCACCTCCTTAATTGTTGTTGAAAGCTTTGGTAAGCTTTGGCTGTTTTTATGATGATTAAATTAACATTTTTTCACTTTTACACCATTTTTAAATTGCAGTGGCATTTTTAGATTTCAATACTTTTTTAGTTTGAAAGACAATCTAAAAATGTTCTGTCATGTCCTGTAAGTGGCGCTCAGGTGGCACAGTGAACTAGTATTGTTAGCTATCAGCAGGCCGGGCGTCTACACAGACATGATTGGCTATGTCTGAGAGGGATAACAGAAGCCCTGTAAGGGATTAGTGCCCATGGTGTTCCTGCCTTGCGCTCAGTGTTTTCTGGTGAAACCGGACCTACAATGACCCTAATCTGGACAAAAAGTCCTGTAAGTGTCCAGCAAAGATGTATTTCCCATGTATTTAAAATGTAGTGGGTATTAGTGGGTAAAATCTTTTGGTCACATAAATGAAGCCAGATTTAATATTACTAATAATTAAACAACACTAAAGCTAATAAATTACTTATAAAGTGATGAGTGGTAATTTATACAGAAAGTAAGAAATCATTAACTAATCTGAAAGTGTGTGCAAGTGTGTTAAATGTTATTTTCACACCTCAGTGTCATATGATACAGCAGAGATGATAGTCAAAACTTTTAAACTGCTTGCAAACAAAAATATTTTAAAAATGCCTACCTTCCAGCCACATTGCATATTTTAATGTGTAGTCAATACAGTGACACATATAAGCTTTAAACAGCTTTATTTGAGCTTTTGGACATCCTGTTTTCAAAGAACTATAACACTAATCTAACATTTGCCTCTATCTCTTATCTTCACATGCTCAATAAAAGCAGGTAGTGTGTATGCTGGTAAACATTTGTTAACGTGAGTGATTGCACTTCCACTCCGGATCTAACATAAGAAATTGATCTCAAATCATGAGATAGAAACCTGTGTTAAATCCTTCGTGCAAAATATATGAAGCTTAGTGCTTACTGCTTTAAATTGGACTGTTTATTATTTGTACAGTGGCTGTTCTTAAGTCAAAATATTTGTTAGTTAAACCTATTTTCCCCATTAGAAATAATGTAAATAGAATTAATCCGTGCAAGACCCCCCAAACAACCCCCTTACCTAACCTTTCTAATGTCTTAAATGGTCTTTTTTGTTATAAATACAAGTATATTCCCCCTTAAATCTTAAATGATAGAATAGATATTCCTGTAATAAACAGTAATAAACAACAATACACAGTAGTACTGTACATAAACACACATCACATTTCAGTACAGTACGTGTGCTGTACCATACACCATAATACATTGTATTTACCAGAAACAACAATAACTCTCATATTTCTCTATTATTTCCTTTATTTCAATAGCATTGTAGTTTGTAGGTGTAATTGCACGAAAGAATAAATTCCTTCTTCTCTCTCCCTCAAGCCACTGGCAGGAGTAATTATACAACAACGAAAAACTGCACTTCCTCTGCACCTTCTTTGAGGACACTTTAATATAGAATTTTACTAAATATAAAGAAAACACCGGGAAAACACTGTCCGCTGTCCGAATGTTCGCTCACTTTATATATATATATTTGGAGAGAGATGGTCGGAGTGAACTTGTTGGTGAATTCACGTGTTTCGCGAATTTCGGTTCGTAATCTGAAATTTGTTCATACATTAAGTTGAAAAAGATCGTTCGTAACCCGAAATGTTTGTATGGTAAACCATTCGTAACTCAAGGGTATACTGTATAATAAACAGTGCACAGGGGTGATTTATAGACTACTTTAGATCATTAAACATTTATTCATTCATTCATTTTCTTATCCGCTAATCCAATTATGGTCGCGCATGGCGGGGTAACACCCTGGACGGGATGCCAGTCCATCGCAGGGCAGACACACATACACACACCCATTCACTTATAAGGCAATTCAGTGTCTCCAAATAACCTGGCTGCATGTTTTTAGACTGTGGGAGGAAACCGGAGCTTCCGGAAGCAACCCACGTAGACACGGGGAGAACATGCAAACTCCGCACAGAAAGGACCTGGACTGCCCTGCCTGGGGTTTGAACCCAGGACCTTCTTGCTGTGAGGCAACAGTGCTACCCACCGAGCCACCGTGCTGCCCGATCATTAAACAAGACATGATATTACACCAGGAGAAACCCTTGTTTTGTGTAATTCTGTCATAATAAAACATGAATGATTCCTTACTAAATCAACCATTTAACTAAATTTTATTGATAATTGGGTTCAATCAGACTACCTCCAGGCCATATTAATGCTAGTCCTGTTTATTCTAACCACCACTTAATACTATTTTCAAGGTTCAGTGAAATAGTATATCATAGCATAGTATAGCAAAAGCCATAGACTTCAAACTGAGAAAACCTTTTGGGCTGGACTATTTCAAATATACTCTAGTCCACCCAAGGAGAATTGGGGTTCCTGTTGAGTCTGGTTCCTCTTAGGTTTTCTTTCTCATAATATACAAGAAGTTTACCCTTATGAGTTTGCCCATAAGAGGTTGTGGACTTGGCATCTGTAAAGATTTGATATAATGTCCATTGTGAAAAGTGCTATACAAAGACATTTGACTTAAAAGACTGGAAGCATGGCTTCTAAATGTCTGGTCAAGAGCTTTCTATATATACATATATACAGTGTATCACAAAAGTGAGTACACCCCTCACATTTCTGCAAATATTTCATTATATCTTTTCATGGGACAACACTATAGACATGAAACTTGGATATAACTTAGAGTAGTCAGTGTACAACTTGTATAGCAGTGTAGATTTACTGTCTTCTGAAAATAACTCAACACACAGCCATTAATGTCTAAATAGCTGGCAACATAAGTGAGTACACCCCACAGTGAACATGTCCAAATTGTGCCCAAATGTGTCGTTGTCCCTCCCTGGTGTCATGTGTCAAGGTCCCAGGTGTAAATGGGGAGCAGGGCTGTTAAATTTGGTGTTTTGGGTACAATTCTCTCATACTGGCCACTGGATATTCAACATGGCACCTCATGGCAAAGAACTCTCTGAGGATGTGAGAAATAGAATTGTTGCTCTCCACAAAGATGGCCTGGGCTATAAGAAGATTGCTAACACCCTGAAACTGAGCTACAGCATGGTGGCCAAGGTCATACAGCGGTTTTCCAGGACAGGTTCCACTCGGAACAGGCTTCGCCAGGGTCGACCAAAGAAGTTGAGTCCACGTGTTCGGCGTCATATCCAGAGGTTGGCTTTAAAAAATAGACACGAGTGCTGCCAGCATTGCTGCAGAGGTTGAAGTTGTGGGAGGTCAGCCTGTCAGTGCTCAGACCATACGCCGCACACTGCATCAACTCGGTCTGCATGATCGTCATCCCAGAAGGAAGCTGACGCACAAGAAAGCCCGCAAACAGTTTGCTGAAAACAAGCAGTCCAAGAACATGAATTACTGGAATGCCCTGTGGTCTGACGAGACCAAGATAAACTTGTTTGGCTCAGATGGTGTCCAGCATGTGTGGCGGCGCCCTGGTGAGAAGTACCAAGACAACTGTATCTTGCCTACAGTCAAGCATGGTGGTGGTAGCATCATGGTCTTGGGCTACATGAGTGTTGCTGGCACTGGGGAGCTGCAGTTCATTGAGGAAAACATGAATTCCAACATGTACTGTGACATTCTGAAACAGAGCATGATCCCCTCCCTTCGAAAACTGGGCCTCATGGCAGTTTTCCAACAGGATAACGACCCCAAACACAACCTCCAAGATGACAACTGCCTTGCTGAGGAAGCTGAAGGTAAAGGTGATGGACTAAACCCAATTGAGCACCTGTGGCGCATCCTCAAGTGGAAGGTGGAGGAGTTCAAGGTGTCTAACATCCACCAGCTCCGTGATGTCATCATGGAGGAGTGGAAGAGGATTCCAGTAGCAACCTGTGCAGCTCTGGTGAATTCCATGCCCAGGAGGGTTAAGGCAGTGCTGGATAATAATGGTGGTCACACAAAATATTGACACTTTGGGCACAATTTGGACATGTTCACTGTGGGGTGTACTCACTTATGTTGCCAGCTATTTAGACATTAATGGCTGTGTGTTGAGTTATTTTCAGAAGACAGTAAATCTACACTGCTATACAAGTTGTACACTGACTACTCTAAATTATATCCAAGTTTCATTTCTATAGTGTTGTCCCATGAAAAGATATAATAAAATATTTGCAGAAATGTGAGGGGTGTACTCACTTTTGTGATACACTGTATATATATATATATATATACCAATCAGCCATAACATTAAAAACCTCCTTGTTTCTACACTCACTGTCCATTTTATAGGAGCACTTTGTAGTTCTACAATTACTGACGGTAGTCCATCTCTTTTCTGCATGCTTTGTTGGCCCCCTTTCGTGCTGTTCTTCAATGGTCAGGACTGTCCCCGGACCACTACAGAGTAGGTATTATTTGGGTGGTGGATCATTCTCAGCACTGCAGTGACACTGACATGGTGGTGGTGTGTTAGTGTGTTTTGTGCTGGTATGAGTGGATAAGACAGAGCAGCGCTGATGGAGTTTTGAAACACGACACTGTTACTGCTGGACTGAGAATAGTCCACCCACCAAAAATATCCAGACAACAGCGCCCCGTGGGCAGCGTCCTGTTACCACTGATGAAGGTCTAGAAGCAGCAATAGATGAGCGATCATCTCTGACTTTACATCTACACGGTATTTTAAAACTCTGATCCACTCATACAAGCACAACACACACTAACACACCACCACCATGTCAGTGTCACTGCAGTGCTCAGAATGATTCACCACCTAATCAGGCAGTAATTCTAGAACTTCAAAGTGCTTCTATATGGTAAGTGGAGCTGATAAAATGGACAGTGTGAGTAGTAACAAGGAGGTGGTTTTAATGTTATGGCTGATCAGTGTATATTGAGACTGTTCTGGTGGCTTGTAGAGGGACAACACCTTATTAAGAAACTTTACGTTGTTTTTTTTGTCCTTTTTCTTTGTCATCTGTCAAATACAATAACAAATGACTGCTACTGTTTTTAGTCATTCACCTTATTAAGCATAGTTTTTTGGTTGTCATTTTGCCATCTTGGTTTATGAATGGAAATGCTTTGTTAAATACTTTATACCTCATGTAAATGAATCACAGGAACTAAATAAACCAAACAGTGGAACTGATATGACCAACAGCTGAAACATGAAAACCACATTTTATATAGACTATATCACATTTCTGTCCATCACAAACGTCTTCATTTTATTTAATCAGGATCGGAGCATCTGTCTCTGGATTTGAAGAGGAGGAGGATCAAAACATTTTATGAGCACCTGGCAAACATTTTTACAGTCACACACTCGGCTCACTTTTATTGCATACTAATTCATCACCTTGCACCAATCATGTGTTTCAAGCCAACCTTTGGTCCCTTCACTTTCCTGCAAACCTTTTCTCACCAGGGTAAACTGTCTGGCAAATTCTGTAAATGAACATGATAGAATGTATCACTTTAATGTTTAAGACCCATACACACTGTGAAAAATATAAGATCAGGACCCATCACAGCAAGAACCAAGACAAAACCAAGACCTGTAATAACATTCACCCATACCAAAAGAGCACAAAAGACCAATAACCAATACAAGAACAACCAAGACCTACAGTATATTAACCAACAAAATGTAAATGGAGTCAAAGCAAAGATCTGTAACAACCAAGACCAAGATCCATACCAATACAATGTAAATGGAGACCAAGACCAGACTAAACCAACCCAGACATATACAAGTCCCATATCAACCAAGACCAAGATCTGTATCAACCCATATCAACCAAGACCAAATCTAAACCAAGACCCACAGCAACTGTGACCCAAGACACAATCAAGATCCTTTTAGCAAAATGGGAAGCAATGTAGGCCCTATTAGGGTACTCATAAAAGTGGGGTGGAGTTTGCTGATTGAGGCTGTGAAGGCATTCTTTACAAGACACTGAAAGCAACAACAACAATAGCAGTCTGCTGTGCTGTAGATATTGTGGTCTTTAATTTTTTAACACCCACTAAATGTGTGATTACAGATTTAAAACCTAAATGCTTTTTCTTAGGATGCTGTGCAATTAAAAGGGGCCATAAGTCTCAAGCTTGAACTACCAGCATCATCAAAGAAGAACAGTGGTCACAAGTGGAAGCTCAATGAAAGGGATTAACAGCACTTTATAGAATAACTGCTAAACAACCCCAAAGTACAGTCCTAAGAAACAGCCAAAGAGTTAAATGTGCACCATTTAGAGTAAAAAATTTACCTCTTAGCAACAGAGAAATAAAACCCAGTATGCTCTTATAAGTGAACATTAACCATATTTTACATCTGGACTTATTAAAATACAGTATACTGCTTTTTTAATTTTTTTCTAAATGGAATACAAATCAGACAAAATAATGAAATAAAGAGAAAAAATATAGAGAATACATTTACTGTGTTGTGTTTTGATTAGTTTTTATTTTATGGTTGTTTTGGTATGTTTAATATGATTCCTCCTCTTCGTGACGTGTTCGTTAATGTCAGGTCATTGATTAACCTGTGAGATTAACTAAACTTTGGTCGATTCCAGAAATCATGGAGCCGACTCCGACTCTGCTTCATAACTTATGGGAATCGATTCAGTTGATAGTCAAGCACTAGGTAATTTTATAAACTTAAATAATAAAGAGGCGTACATTTGTTTTACCATCACATCAAATGCAAATTTTTGGGCCATATGGGGTCGAAGTAAATCCAACAAGTAGAGTCGACTCCCTGTTAATGTTAACATGGAATCGGATTTGACACCTTTAGGCATCGACTCTTACTGTCCTAGCGTTTTACCTGAACTTACCTGTCAGACTTTTTTTTCTCAGGTGTGTCGGTTAGTCGAACTTTTAGTTTTAAAGTGCAGAAATATTAATATGTAGATAGATTAATGGTAATCTTTTGTCTACAAAATCATTATTTTACGGATGACTATGCAGACTGTTCGTTTTGGTGGATTGAATTATGACCTTGATTGCGGGTATTGAAATCTCATGTTTCAGCTGAAGAGCGATGCCTTAAGAAATCACGTTTGCGGCTTAAGAAGTAAATATTCTTATGAGAAAGTGCTGAAGGTTTAGAATTAGAAATGTTGGGGGGTTTAGTGTTGTTCTCGGTGCTGTTCTCTGTTTCGGTGGCGTTTGATGTGGAGAGATGTAGAAATTTACCGGTTACGTTAAACATTGTGCTGCTGGAGGATGAAGATTCATTGTGGAGTTTGAAATATGTACAATACGCTGTACAACAGGCCATCGAGAGAGAAAACCAGGTCATGAATGCGTCAGGTGAGTACAATAATATCCAATAACATAAATAATTTGTGATTATTATTAGTATTCGTATTATTATTATTTTACATGTATTTTTACACATTGAAATTCTGTAAACACACCTGCTAGAATGTTTTACTTTTATGTTCAAGACCATACACACTGTAAACAATATAAGATCAGGACCCATCACCACAAGAACCAAGACAAAAACAAGACCTGTAATAGATAGATAGATGGATACTTTATTTATCCCAAAGGAAATTATTGGATAACATACACCCATACCAAAAGACTAAAACAAGAACAAGAATCCAAGACCAGTAACAATAACAACCAAGACCAGGATAAGACCAAGATCCATACTTGTAGGTTTGTAAACCAAGACCAAGACCTACATTAACTAGGACCAAACACATTACCAAGACCCATACCAACGAAATGTGAATGGAGACCAAGTCAAAGCAAAGATCTGTAACAACCAAGACCAAGACAAGACCGTACCAATATTAATGGAGACCAGGACAAGACTGTACCAATAAAATGTGAATGGAGACCAGGACAAGACTGTACCAACCCAGATATGAACAAGTCCCATATCAACCAAAACCAAGATCTGTACCAACTCATGTCAGCCAAGACCAAATCTAAACCAAGAACTGAGACCCAAGACATACAGACAAGATCCATTTTGGCAAACATGTGTTTTTACAGATTTTTTAAAAGATGCATTAATGTTTCAATTCTGTTTTCAGTATTTTTGCCTTAATATTTATGTATTTTTGTCTTGATATTGAAACAAATATGTTGCTCTTTTAATCAAGTGTCATTCAATGTACAAACGTTTCTACTAATTTACTGTTTTGTAGCTGTATTTGGCCATGTCAGCTATTTATTTGTTTCTTGATTAAAAGACGGTCTAACACGAAGTTATGTATTTATTTTAAAATTGTCCAATAAGTTATTTTCTTCATTTTCTAATCTATTGTAAAATCTATATTATTTAATAATTTTGCTTCAGACTGTTCAATAAGCACATGTATACATTTATTTATCTGTAAACAGGCTACTGTATTTATTAAATTATTTAGTTACTTTAAATAGTCAAAAAAGTATTTATTTATCTTTAAATTAACAGTCTAATGTATTTATTCATGTAGCTTCAGATGATCCAAAAATGTATCTATTATTTTTTCTCTGTAAGAATCAATTAAATCTATTAATTTAGTTTTAGATGGTCTATTAAGTATGTGAGTTATTTATTTGTTCCCCCATAAATGTAGTGTTTACTTCACCACTTTAACAAATCTTTGTATTCACTGTTTAATTATGACTTGGTTTTAGAAGATAAATGATTCCTTGCGCAGTGTATCACACAAACAGCATTAATGGTAATACCTTAAGCAATTAAAGTACTTTTTCACTGTTTTACAACCTTAATTCCAAACAAGTTAAGACAGTTAATAAAATGCAAATAAAACAGAGAGCAGTGATACATTCTAAAAAGTTGGGGCAGGGACAGTGTAAGACTGTGGAGTTTGTGGAATAAAAGTATTTCTCAACATGTAGTTGTGAATACATTTGAATTAGGAACTGGGAAGTGTATAAAGACAATATTAAATATCTGTAACCTTCGATCCTGAAGGCAAACTAGTGATCAGAACTTGCCACAATGCCACGTTGCCACTGATCTGCTCTCAGTTGCTTGAATTGTATTTGGTCAACACTGTGAGTCATTTTGAATAAGTGTCTGCTAACTAATGTAAAATCCCTTTGGCAGCACTGCATAAAAAACAACATGCTTATGTAACGAATATAATCACATGTGCCTGGGAACACCTCAGAAAACTCATTCTTAGTAAACACAATTCATTCAATGCATGTTTAATCCCTGCTATGTAAAGCAGAAACCATTTATCAACAACATCCAGAAAAGCTTTCGATTTGACAAGCACAGTTAGGATGTACTGACAGAGTGTGGAAACCTGATGTCCACCTATTAAATTGTTTTTGGAAATAATGACCAGACCATCATGTTTTCCTGGCCAAAGAAAAAAAGGAACATCTGAGTAGTTAGTGTCTGTCATGGTATGGGTATAGCATGGGTAACTTGCACATTTGTGAATGTATTATTAATGCTGGGGGTACATGTGCTTTTTAAAGCAACATATGCTTCTATCTGGATGATGTTTTCTTTAGAGACATCCCTGGTAGTTTTAGCAAGACAATGCTAAGCCACATTTTGCATGTGTTGCAACAGCGTTGCTTTGTAGTAGGAAAGTCCAGGTGCTAGGCTGGCCTGTCTGTAGTCAGGACCTGTCTTTAATTAAAATCTTGTGGTGCATTATAAAACTCAATACATGACAACAGAGAGCCTAGTTTGTTTATCAGCTGTAGTGTTATTTAAAGGAGGAATAGAAAAAAATCCACTTTCATAACTACAACAATTACAAACATTTGCAGTTGATTAAATGGAACATTAAAATTGTTGTCTTTGTCTCAGTATTTTTAATACAGGTCAAAGGGTATTTGAAAATTGTTACTGTATGTTTTATTAACATTTTCTACTGTTCCAGCTTTTGTTTAAAATTGGGTTTGTAATTACCGATACTTGGATACAAGATTATGAGTTTAAAATGTTATCTGGAATTTTCCATCAGTTGTAAAACAATCAGTGAGTCAGTCTCCTTTGTGTTGTTCTGAAATTAACCATATGGACTTTATCTGATTCAAAATAACTGTGCAGCCCTAATTACAGCCCTAAATGTTACTGTTTATTATGTGTGTAAAATGTTGATTTTTTTAACACAGGCCTGAACTTCACAATCAAGAGCTACTTCCGTGGGTTTAACACCACATATTATCGACGCCGAGGCTGTGGCAGCAGTACGTGTGAAGGAGTAGAGATCCTCAAATCACTGCATGTAAGTACCAGATATCTCAGTGTGTCTCCACTTACAGTTTAAAACAAACAACATGCAAAATAACATGACCCAGACAGAACCAATAAACTGGAGTCGTATGTATGTGTTTTTAAGGAAGCTTCTTTTTGAGTATGGCTTTAAATCTAACTCAGCATTGCTTACTTCTGCTTTTTGGGAGTTTTAGTGTGTGTGTAAGACTGAGTGAGTGTTTTTTAACCTTTACTGCAGTTACCTGATAACAAACACTTATTACCCACTTTATTGGGAACATCATTCCACCATTTCATTAAGACTTTGGTCCATGCTTACTCGATTGCATCACATAATTGTGCCAGTAAGAAATTGCTAACAACTTATCTCATAATAATCAATACTGTTGGCAGTAGCCTTAAAACGGTTTAGTATTTAAAATATTTTTATTTGTTTAGCACATTTTCATTTTCTACACAGCTTTTTTTCATAATTTTTATTTATTTATTAATTTAAGAATTCTTTAATTAATAAAACGTATTTATTATCTGGTTTGGAGTGTAACCAATATGAAAGTGTTCAGGTATCACCTTTTAGATTATCTGTACTGGCCAGATAATTATATCAATTTTAGTGGTTTTGATTACTTTAAAGCTAAACTAATTGATCCTAAAGAATGTCAGTACTAGTAGTGCATGGTAATGCAAAAAAATTCACCATGCTCACTGGCATTTCGTAGTATTTTTTCCAGCTTTGACCTTTATTTACAGAAACATCCTCCAATCTTTCAATGATAATTTGCACTGTAGAGGATGAAAAACCTAAAAACTCTGGTATTGCTCGTTATGAGACTTTGTTGTTAAATTGTTGTATTATTTGCTTACTAATATTTTAGTGACCCATCCTTGATTAAAAAGAACTAGGTATTTCCTGAATGCTCCTCTTTTTACCCCAGCATACATCCATTGAATATTTTAGATGTTTTTTATTATTGTTTTTCATTATAATTGTGTAAGCATGGAGCCATGCACGTGCAAGGTTGCGAGAAATGAAATCAAGTGCAAGATAATTAACCCATGCACAACAATACTGTGGCTAAAAGGCCACAAACAAAGAAAAAAAAACGCTAACTAAAATAATATGTGGTCACTATAACAAAAACAAAATAAAAATGAAACGAAAATGTGCAGCCCAAAGCAGAGAGGCAGTAAAGCAGATGGACATCAGAAAAGGCATGTGCTCATTTCACATGGGTATCAGTGACAATCCCCCATGAAGTAAATGGCCACTAGAAATGCCAGAAATTGTAGATTCAAGAGAAAAGATGAGTTACCAATCATGCCAGCTGCTCGATCCACCAGCTAGTGGCAACCCACAACTCTCTAGGAAGAAGCAAAGGTAGGAGCAAGCAGGACTGTGGTAAAGGCACAGGGCTAGAAATCAGAAGGTTACTGGTTCAAGCACCACCACTGCCATGTTGCCTCTGGGGCCACTAAACAAGGCCCTTAACCCTCAATTGCCTGATTTGAGAGTGGGTAAAACAGATTTGAGCTGGTTTGAACAGTTTGATAAGATGATCTCTTTTTAACTATAAAATAGCAGTACCAGGCCAAATAGTAGATGGAAGATGAGATGATTGTGTGACTGGCATCATTTTTGAATCATTTAAAAATTGTGACTACTTGACTTTGTACTGCAATAACTAACAATTAACTAACAATTATACCAATAATGTTATCAATTCCAAGTAAAGTAAATGAAGAAATGCAAGAAATTATAGATTCAAGGAAAAAAGATGAGTTACCATTCATGCCAGCTACTCAATCCACCCACAACTCTCTAGAAAGAAGCAAAGGCAGGAGCAAACAGGACTGTGGTTAAAGTACTGGGGTAGTAATCAGAAGGTTGTCGGTTCAAGCATCACCAATGCCATGTTGCCATTGTTGGACACCTAAACAAGGCCCAATTGCTTGATTTGTATTAAGTCATGATTGTATGTTGCTTTGGATAACATTAACATGCAGCAAATGTACAGGTCTAAATAAGTTTACAAATCACTGCTTTGTGATTTATTTCCATTTCACACAGTCTCAACTTCTCTCAAAATTGACGTTTGTAAGATAATAAATAAATAAATGAATTAATAAATTAGTAATAAAAAAATAAAATCATTCATGTCAACTTTTTATGTGACAGACCGAGCTGCTAGTTTACTTATTTACTTTTTAACATGATGTTAAATCTTTGTGTTTTGTATTGAGGTGTTTGTCTTTTTTAATTCCTTATATTCTTATTAATGTGTTTTATTTCTCCCAGAACACCAGCGAGGTCGGCTGTGTGATGCTCGGACCATCCTGCACATTTGCCACCTTCCAGCTGGTTGAGTGAGTACTCTGTCTCTTTTTCTCTGTTCTTTTAGTATTAAAATCAGTGATGGTGTCAAACAGCTCCCACAGAAAAACAGAGACTGTGTCTAAACTGCATCAGATCACCTTATTATCACGAAACAAAATAAGGTTATGGGTAGGGATGTAACGATGCACCACAAGATAGTTGAAAATCGGTGCACACGTGCCACGATTCGAATCGGTTATTCATGTAAGATACATAGTATCGAATCCAGCTCTGCCTTACCGGCTCGAGGCTAAGTGGCTACATGAACAACGATTGGCCGGTTGTTCAGTTGTGGGGCGGGACAAGGGCCCGGAATTGGGTTTCTCTCTGTCAGAATGGTGCAGTTATGACCTCTGCTGGCTGATTAGAGGCGCCTGCACAAGATATGAGGTAGGAATGCTCTTAGGGTGTGTCTCTCCACATGCAACGCTAGGTGGCGCAACACTCACTTTGGAAGAGATATGGGTTAGCTTCGATCCCCTCGGTCGGGGCAGGGTTCGGCATAGGCAGAGAGGAAGCATGATGCAAATTGCATAATCGGATGCGCTAAAGGGGGAGAAAAAGCACTTTAAACAGCAGAGGGCACTGGCGCTATTTACATCACCTGGTTGACGGCACTTCACAAAGTTGCCAGGTAGGGGGATTTTCCAGCCAAATTTATTTATGTGAGGATACTTTCTGTATTTGTATTATTCATTTATTTATATGATGTTGGATTTGTTTTAAATTTTCACAGTTTTTTCACACAATAACCATTATTTGGCATAGTTTGGACCTACCTCAGAAATAAAAGGGCATTCATTATTTACATAAATAAAAGATAAGCGCAAATACAGTATTTTATTTATTTTTTTAAGAGAAATAATAAAAGGAAACTTTGTCATAATTTGTCTTCAATTTCATTTGTTTAAAAAAATCGGGGGAAAATCGTATTGTGAACCTAGTATCGTGAATCGTATTGCATTGTGGGTAGAGTGTATCATTACATCCCTAGTTATGGGTACAATTCATCTAAACATGATACATTTACATTCCAAATAATTTACAATGTGCTATATAAAATGTTTTATATTCTTAAAACTTAAGCGTTATTAAGCATCAGATTGCCCACTAATATCAATGCATTAGTGTGAATCTGCATCTCCATGTCCACTTGGAGATGTTTATGTACCTTTGTTGTGACATTTGTTTCATTTTTACCACTACTTTATCCTGGTCTGGGTTACCTTGGGTCCGATTTATTGGGCAAAATGCAGGAAACACCCCAGATACCAGTCCATGACAGGGCACACACACTCAGGGAGACTAGGGAGACTCAGGGAGAACATACAAATGCCACACAAAAATTATTCTGGCCACTCTGCCAGACAATGAAACCCAGACCATTGATGCTGTGAGGCCACTGCGCTACTGAATGCGCCACAGTGCTGCCCTACATTTTTAAAATTTGCAAGATTTTTAAAATGGAAGTGCAAGATTGACTAACTGCTTGAGTCAGTGACAACAGTTTATAGACACTGTATTGATCTTTGATGGCCAAACAAAAGTTTAGTTTGTGGAGAATTGCTGTGTAGTCAGTTTACCGCCTATGTTCTCCTGCCTATGAGCTATGAATAGTGATGAAAATAATAAGCTCTGTGTTATAAGCTGCAGTAATCAAGTTATATTTCCACTTACTGTCTGTGGCTGTTTTTTAAAGCATTAGAGTGGATAAGCTGAACTAAGAGTGGTTAAATATAGACTGGTTTGAACAGTTTTATAAGATGCCTTGTTTTTAACTATAAAATAGCAGTACCAGGCCAAATAGTAGATGGCAGATGAGATGACTGTGTAAATGGCATAAGTTCAAGTCATTTAAATATTGTGACTACATAGGATTCTTACTGTAATAACTAAATATTAACTTTAACAATTGTAACAATAAGTGCTTGAGTACTGCAGCGGACTGTTACACCAACCCACATACACTATCGGCCAGCTGGGGGTTTATACAGACACAGTGACAGATTGCCACCCAGTCTAGGGTATTCCCACCTTGTGCCTAGTGTGTCCTCTGAATCTGGACCTGCTGCAATTCTGACCAGGATAAAGCACTTGATCTATCTATTTCCTTGGCTGCTCCCGTTAGGGGTCGCCGGCGGATCGTGATCCGCATTATTGATTTGGCACAGTTTTTACGCCGGATGCCCTTTCTGACACAACCATCCCTATTTATCCGGGCTGGGGATCGGCACTACAATGCACTGGGTTATGCATCCTAGCGGCTAGGTACCTATAGGACAATTCAGTGTCTCCAATTAGCCTGGCTGCATGTTTTTGGACTGTGGGAGGAAACCGGAGCACCCGGAGGAAACCCACGCAGACACGAAGAGAACATGCAAACCAACCTGGGGATCGAACCCAGGACCTTCTTAGCCACCGTGCCGCCCGATAAAGCACTTGATAAAAATAAAAAAAAGTTATAGATTGGGTAGTCAACCATTCAAAAAGTAAAATCATATAATGCTCGAACTGGATGAAAGCAGCAGCAGCATTGTGTTATTAGGTCTGTAAACTGAGCCAATAAAATACCTGGTGTTAATTACCCTCACAATAGCTAGCAAACCATCCAGCTTTACAGATATACAAGTACTCACTTTGCTATGCCTGTATGACATTAACACACTCATACAGCCTGACCAGATCTGCTAAATCAACTCATGTCTCTTTATATTTAAAATCTGTTTATAGATTGTAATCTGTAGTGCTGCCTGTCAATGTCATCACAGTATTGTGTTAATCAAAAGGCTGTACAAACTTTATGTGATTCACAGCTTATCATTTATTTCATACCCCCATTGCCAGGAAACAAAACATCAAAATGCATGTTGTTACACCTCTGGTAATAAACAGTGATATGCTTTGTCCTCACATTATTAAATGTCCTTCACTTTTCTCACATTATTAAAAAACATGACAAGCAACTTGGCAATATTTGCTCAGAGTAAATGCTTATTCAATGCAGGTCTGGTTCAGCAGTATCTCATTGGTTTCTTAGAAGACTAAATAAAGCTCGTGAATTTATGGATGTGTGTTTGATAGTATTTGCTCACCCAGGCATACTGGATACTGGAAATACATGCAGAAATGATCCATGACTGTTAATATTATAAACACAGGAACAATCTTTTTAATAAAGTTGGTTTCCTTTTGTATGCGTCAAGGAAAATTTGGATTTAATATTTAGCAGACAAGAAAAATAGTTTAGTGTTTTTTACTTGTCTGATAAAGTCTGTGGTTTACGTGTAATATGTTCATGCTGTTGTGTCAAAAAGTGTTTTTTTTCTGAACATAGTAAACAATAGCATGTGGGCGGCACGGTGGCTAAGTAGGTAGCACTGTCGCCTCACAGCAAGAAGGTCCTGGGTTCGATCCCCAGGTGGGGCAGTCTGGGTCCTTTCTGTGCGGAGTTTGCATGTTTTCCCTGTGTGTGTGTGGGTTTCCTCCGGGTGCTCCGGTTTCCTCCGGGTGCTCCGGTTTCCTCCCACAGTCCAAAAACATGCAGCCAGACTAATTGAAGACACTGAATTGTCCTATAGGTACCTAGCCACTAGGATGCGTAAACCAGTGCATTGTAGTGCCGATCCCAAACCCGGATAAATAGGGAGGGTTGTGTCAGGAAGGGCATCCGGTGTAAAATCTGTGCCAAATCAATAATGCGGATCACGATCCACCGGCGACCCTAACAGGAGCAGCCGAGGAAATAGAGAGTAAACTATAGCATGTATTGGCTTCTAAACATTTAACTCATCACACTTTTTAAACATATAGTACAATTTAAATAAACAGCTAATAAACAATGTTTTTATTTTTCAGCTTCAAATACAAAAAGTTAAAACTTTAAACGAATCTGTTAGCAAATTTAGCAAATGCTAAACTGTTTAACATATGTTAGCTAATATCACTATTGCCTTGACAAGTGTACTTTCCAGTGAGATTTCCGGATCTCAGCGCTAGTGTGCGAGGGTATTTTTCCACTGCACTACCTGAGCGCCCAACATTTCTGAACAAAATTGCTTCTACTGCTTCTCTGATTAGAATTCATTAAGATTTGTTTGACGCGGTTTCTAGCATAAAATGTTAAAGATCAGATGCAAACTAAGGTACGATTCCGTATTTTACGGGACGGTTGGCAACCCTATTTCTACCTCAAAAACATTCAAAAATTGTTGTGCTACTTTAAATCGACCCAGGTGTAAATGACTGAACGAATGGTTTGGGGTAGTATATTATCTATAGTATATAAGTATATTCCTGCCCAGAGTGTTACTGAGCTTGTAGCAATCTCGATCAGAATGAATCTATTATTGCAGATGAATGATGAAGCTAAAATGTGTCTAGTTTGAATGCTATGCTATTTTTTACTGTGAATACAATTATCTAATTACTTACATTGTACATTCACCAGTGTTTATCTACTATTGCAATTTTTTTCATTTCATTTCATTTTTATCAGCTGCTTAATCTTGGTCGTAGTTAAGGTGGGTTTGGTTCAAGGGATATCCAGGACAGGGTGCCGATTCATCCCAGGGCTTTGGATGGGGTTTCTTTTTACCACTGCTGTAATATGCAATTTCTGGGACCAGTTGATTTGTTGACATGACAATTTGGTGTAACTCTCTGTACATGATAAAGCTCTGTGTAGGAATTCTGCCGCTGGGCTCTGGGTCTCTTCCTAGCCAAAACTGGTGGGTGCAGGGAAAGAAGAATAGCAAGAGGTTATTGCAGTTTCTCCAACTTCTTAAAGGCCTTGTAAGACCTACAGTGAGGGAAATAAGTATTTGATCCCCTGCTGATTTTGTAAGTTTACCCCCTTACAAAGACTTGAACAGTCTATAATTTTTATGGAAGGTGTATTTTAACAGAGAGAGACAGAATATCAACAAAAAATCCAGAAAAAAAACATTAAATAAAAGTTATAAATTAATTTGTATTTAATTAAGGGAAATAAGTATTTGATCCTCTACCAACCAGCAAGAATTCTGACCCCCACAGACCGGTTATGTGCCCATGAGGCACACAAATTAGTCCTGTCCCTGTATAAAAGACTCCTGTCACAGAATCAGTTTCTTCCGTTCAAATCTCTCGACCACCATGGGCAAGACCAAAGGGCTATCAAAGGACGTCAGGACCAAGATTGTAGACCTGCACAAGGCTGGAATGGGCTACAAGACCATCAGCAAGAAGCTTGGTGAGAAAGAGACCACTGTTGGTGCGATCATTCAAAAATGGAAGAAATACAAGATCACAGTCAAGAAATACAAGATTGACAAGCTCCTCCCGTGTAATTCTGGACTGACCTCACCTTTCTCAGAATCATTCTTACCCCACCAGGTGAGATCTTGCATGGAGCTCCAGAGTGAGGGTGATTGACTGTGATCTTGTATTTCTTCCATTTTCGAATTATCGCACCAACAGTGGTCTCTTTCTCACCAAGCTTCTTGCTGATGGTCTTGTAGCCCATTCCAGCCTTATGCAGGTCTACAATCTTGTCCCTGACGTCCTTTGATAGCTCTTTGGTCTTGCCCATGGTGGTCGAGAGATTTGAACGGAAGAAACTGATTCTGTGACAGGAGTCTTTTATACAGGGACAGGACTAATTTGTGTGCCTCATGGGCACATAACCGGTCTGTGGGGGTCAGAATTCTTGCTGGTTGGTAGGGGATCAAATACTTATTTCCCTTCATTAAATACAAATTAATTTATAACTTTTATTTAATGTTTTTGTCTGGATTTTTTGTTGATATTCTGTCTCTCTCTGTTAAAATAAACCTTCCATAAAAATTATAGACTGTTCAAGTCTTTGTAAGGGGGTAAACTTACAAAATCAGCAGGGGATCAAATACTTATTTCCCCCACTGTATATAGTGCACTATGTGCTAAATACGCTGGCATTTTAGATTTAGATTTTGCCTGACAACGATAAGGTTCAGCCTGTAAGGTGCACAAATGATAGTGCATTGGAGTTACAATAAATTAATGTTCAAAGTTCAGCAGATATTTTGAATTGATTGAAAAGATAAGGAGGCTGTAAAACATACTTGATAAGTCGAACAGGTGTATCCATTAAGTTGTTACTAAAGTACATGTTAAATACAATAATGTATTTACCATTTGTAGATGTGTGAGCTATTAATTGAATGTGTGTGTGATTGTGTACATGCGTTTTTCAGTCAAGAGGTGGGTTTGACTTTGACCATACCCATCATATCAGCGGGAAGTTTTGGCTTGTCATGTGACTTCAAGGACAAACTAACTCGCCTCCTTCCTACAGCGCGGAAAGTCTCGAACTTCTTTGTTCATTTCTGGAATGTAACACAATCTAGAATCAAGCCGTTTTGGAAGACTGCTTACGTCTACAAACAACCAAACATCTCTGAGGAATGCTTTTGGTAAATATTAATTCTTTTTTTTTTACTCTGATAAGTGGTACCTTATAACTTGACATCCCCTAAACTCGAAATCTTTGAAACTCTAAATTTGTACCCTTAAACTCAATGGTTACTTTAAACTCGACACGTGTGGGGCCGCTGCTTTGACTGGAATATGTGTGAATATGAGAATAATCGTCCATTTTACTCTGAAAGCATCCGCATGTATCTGTGTTTAGCTGGATTTTTCTCCTGTTTCACTTTTAAACTTGTGTTATAGCTCAGGTTTCTGAGAAATTGTAAGAATCAGCTTTTCCGAGAGTCCAAACACCCTTAAAAAAACTTAATGTGACTTAATGTATTAAAAGACCAACATAGGAACTCTAAACTTCTCTTAATTATTACTGCTCATAAGTTTTCTCCACTAATGAAATCATACACTTACTTACATACAGTCAACTCTAGAATTATTGGCACCCCTGGTATTCATGGTGCATACTCCTGGTATTCATGGTGCACATGGTGCACAAAGTATAAGTGCCGGCACCTGTTTTCTAAATGGGATTGAATGTTTTCGCTTGATGCAAAAAATTTTCCTGTACACCACTATATGTAACGTGCCCACCTCCCATACCCACACTGACTAGCTGTGGTTTGAAAGCTCAGATTTACAAAAAGTGCAGTTTTCTTTAAATTGCTATTCAAAGCATTCATTGTCAAATCAAATGTTCTCAGCGTGGGGTTATGTGATCTATTTGTCAGTACTGCTTGTTAGCTCTATTTGTCTGTCCAACATGTCTGGCTTATGGTTGAACTTGACTACCTGTCAGGCTTCTTTTAAGGATTTTTTGCTGCCATTTATTTGTTCTGGTTTTCGGGGGCCTGACAAAGTCTTTTTTTCTGCAGGTACATTAATGCACTGGATGCATCGACGGCTCAGTTCTCCACTCTGATTAAAAGAAAAGTTTTACGCAGTAAGGATGACATTGATCCTCTCATCAAAACAGCTAAGAGACACAGCAACAGTGAGTCCTAATCCATTTTCTCCTACTGAAACACACAGTTGACTGCGGCAAATGGGACATCATTTCAATGAGCTTGACTTGCTTGACAACCCGAATGAGTGGTGTATAATGTCCTACGAACTATAATGGATCATAACTGGAAATGTTGAACCGACAAAATAAGAGTAAAAGGTTTATATTATATTCAAGTTGCACTGTTTGGAAGCATTCATCAATTAGCAGGTGAATTAGTCACCACTTTGTGTCAAACCTTTGTCATTCTGTTAAAAAAAACAGCAAAGAAAGATGGCAAAAATGTAGTTTTTTACCATCTACTGTTGATAATATTGTAAAAAGATTCAGGGGATCTGGTGAAATCTTACTCTGTGTAGGGCAAGATCAGAAAGCACTGTTAAATATGTGAGATCATCCAGCTTTTGGATGGTATTAAATGAAAGCATGTCATTCTTCTGTAATAAATAAAATCCCATTGGCCAAGCCGCTCAGTTGGCGCAGCGGTAAAAAGTACGCTAGCGCACCAGAGTTGGGGTTTCGAATATATCGTATCGAATCTCAGCTCTGCCTTTCTGACTGGGCTGGGAGGCTGCATGAAAACGATTAGCTGTTGTTCATAGGGGTAAAAAAGTCGGACCATAGGTCCTCATAACTGGTGCAACTGCGGCCCCTGCTGACTGACTGATGGCGCCTGCACAGGGCTGAGGAATAATGCTGTCATTATATGAGTCAGTGTATGAACTCGACTTGTGCAGGTGAAAAATGCAGTCTGTACTGACTGTACGTGCCGGAGGGGGCGTATGTCAGTTGAGAGGCGTCCTCAGTCAGTGGCGAAGGCTCGAATCAGTATAGAGGACGCAATCAGGGTAATTGGACACAACTAGATTAGGGGAGAAAATTGGGGGAAAAATTCAAAATCCCATTGGCCTGAAAAGACCTCTGCTCATGCTACAAAATCATGACTTTGTAGATACAGAGTGTGTGTGCTTCATTGGCCTGCCTACAGTTCAGATCTCTCTCCTCTTGTAAACATATGATGCATCATTAAATACCATTAATAAGAACAGTTATGGAACACACAGGTAAAGATGTCTTTGTCCCAATTCTTTGGGTGAGTTTAAGGCATTAAAATTAATTCATACTGACAAAATGAAATGAAAAGTTGGTCATTGAAAAGATTGAAAATCTACTAATTACTTTTAATAATTAAATAAAGATTCAAGGTAATTAAATCACATTCTTTTTTTTAATGCATTTTACAAAAATAAACTTAACTTATAAGACATTGTGTGTGAATTTGAAGTGGTTATATGCACTGAAAGTTCAGTATAGTATATACTGATCAGCCATAACATTAACACCACCTCCTTGTTTCTATACTCACTGTCCATTTTATCAGCTCCACTTACTATATAGAAGCACCAACAGCAGCAATAGATGAGCGATTGTCTCTGACTACAAGGTGGACCAACTAGGTAGGAGTGTCTAATAGAGTGGACAGTGAGTGGACACAGTATTTAAAAACAGCAGCTCTGCTGTGTCTGATCCACTCATACCAGCACAACACACACTAACACACCACCACCATGTCAGTGTTACTGCAGTGCTGAGAATGATCCACCACCAAAATAATACCTGGTGGTCCTATGGTGGTCCTGATCATTAAAGAACAGGGTGAAAGCAGGCTTAAACAGTTTGAAGAGAAACAGATGGACTACAGTCAGTAATTGTAGAACCAGAAAGTGCTTCTATATGGCAAGTGGAGCTGATAAAATAGACTGAGTGTAGAAACAAGGAGGTGGTTTTTAATGTTATGGCTGATAAATGTACAAGTTATTTTATATGTTAAATACTTGTTTTAACCTCACTGCAGAATACATTTTTGCTTTAGTGAATTTTCACCATGAATTGTCACCTTTCTCTTGCTTTTATTTAGTTTTTATTCTCTGTGGAACCCCAGATGACATTATTGCCATTAAAAATGGGACAAATGTACACAAAGACACCGCCTTCATCCTCATAGACCTTTTTAAGTGAGTCTGTTCTCTCTTTCTGTTATGCTTAAGCCTTGTGTTATACAGATAATATAACAAGGTATTTAATTTATCCCTGTTTATAAGAAATGATGCTACTCACTATAAAGGTAACTCATGATTTATTTTTTCTGCTCTTTGCAGTCATGGCTATCACACCAACGCCTCATCATTTGACTTTATGAGAGACGTACTGGTTTTAACCATACACAGCATGAGAAACTACAGTATGTCCATTGACTGGCCCTACAATTCCACTGTAAGTGCTTTCACACACACACACACACACACACACACACACACACACACACACACACACACACACACACACACACACACACACACACAGATTACTCTTGTGTTTCTTTGTACCAGTGCTGTGTGAATTGGTCTTTTTCTCTTTATGCTTTATGTATCTGCATTCTTTTTACAGATGTAATAAGTACCTGTAATTTTACAATTGCAATCATTTTACAGATGTAATAAAAATTGCATTTTGTTTAATGTAAACCAGTAATAGACCTGCTTAGACTTGTTATTGAATTAAAGGTACTATCTGTGTACAGTAGATCTGGCTTGGCAGGATAGTCTGTGCTAAATACCTACCAGGCATTAAATTTAGTTTCAAATGAGTAATATGTGATTTGGTTTAATGAGTCAATTGGTTTAATTAATCAAATTGAATACACCCTCAAACAATCCTAATAGTATACGTATATTAGGCACATTACAAAGTAGATAAAATGTATTGTGTACCTTATGAGCTTGAGACACAGTTATAGTTTATTTTATTTATTTATTTGGATTTTAACATAATATTTTACACACTTTGGTTACATTCATGACAGAAACGGTAGTTACTCATTACACAAGATTCATCAGTTCACAAGTTTAATGTCAAACACAGTCGTGGACAATTTTGTATTTCCAATTCATCTCAATTGAACGTCTTTGGACTGTGGGAGGAAACCGGAGCTCCTGGAGGAAACCCACACAGACACGGGGAGAACATGCAAACTCCACACAGAAAGGACCCGGAAGGCTCCACCTGGGGATCAAACCCAGGACCTTTTTGCTGTGATGCAACAGTGCTACCCACCGAGCCACAGTGCTGCTCGACATTTATAGTACTGTACTTTCTAATGTGAATATATACATTCAAAATATGAGGAACCGCCCCAGCAACAGTAAAAGTATGTTTTAGTATGTACATTTTGAGAGTGTAGATTTTAAAGCAGGACAGCATTATAATACATTTGATTTAAAAAAGCATTTTTATACCAAGGAGACCCAGATTTTAATACAAAATCAACCCTAATGGTGAATCACCACTTTTTAAATGCATTTTCTCCCTTTTTCCTCACGATTTTTACCCAATTGCGTTATGCTTCCTCTCTACTGGTGCTGACCCCTGCCACTGGTTGAGGAGAGTGAACTGACACACACCCCCTCCTTTACGTGAGCAGTTGCCGACTGCGTCTTTTTAACTGCAAGAGTCGAGTTCACATGCCATCAGCCTTGTGTACGGAGAGCCACACCCTGATCAGCATTATTCCTTTACTGTGTGCAGACGCCATCAACCACCCAGCAGAGGTCGTAATTGCATCAGTTATGACAGGGATGTCAAACTCACGGGCTGCAGGCCAGATCCGGCCCGCCACGTCATTTTATGTGGCCCGCGAGAGCTTAAACGACTGTACGATTGTTGTGATGGTTCGAGTCGTTACAGAGATGTACTTATAATTTAATGGGACACCTGCGCCTTTAAACGGCAACCAGTGACATCGTAGTCATGGCAACTAACTTTTACCTTCGCTGAGAAGCCATGTGACTTTTACGGCAAAAGAACGCGGGTAGTAATGTAAACAATAATAATAAATATAAATAATTGTCTTGCAGTATAATACCAAAGCATCGTCTGTAAGTAAATGTTTAGTGAGTATATCACAGCGTTTTAGTTACAAATTTACCGTAATTAAATACAATTGTTACCGTTACTATAGCAATTAGTATCTTTACACAAAATGCTAACTCCTTAGCGCTATTTTACGTTTGGTTAAATCTCATATTGTACCAGATGTAACACTTGACTACAGCTGTGTGCTTTTACTGTATTAAGTTCTTTATTGTTTTTATTGTTTGTATTTTTACTTCATTCTGGTGCACACAGTGTATCACACAGCTGGCGAGCAAATAAACCGACTGCATTCTGAAGAGAGCTGTCTGTCTGTCTAGCGGAGCAAGGGGGATAAACTATTAGTGAGGGCAGAACAATTGTCTTAAAATACACTGTAAAAGCCTACATTAACTGCATCTCTCAAAATGCATGCTGATTTTGTGACCTGCAAAGTGACACATCCCGCCAGTAGATGATGTTAAGAAATATTTACACATAATCCCAAAATGTACAAGAAGATAAGTAAGAAAATTAAGCAAAAGGAGGATATTTTATGAAAATGAAAACAAGTTTGTGCTTCAGGAAGAGAAAATGGTGCGTCTCTTGTGTTATGAGGCTGTGTCTGTGGTAAAGGAGGACAATATAAATGCAAAATTTAGCCTCCAAGAAAAACAACAGACTGCAATCACAGCAGGATACGTTACAATCGGCCCTTTGAGGGCCACAATAATGCTGATGTGGCCCTCGGTGAAAATGAGTTTGACACCCCTGAGTTATTAGGTCCCTATCCAGCTGCCTTACCTGGATGAACAACAGCCAAACGTTGTTCATATAGCCGCCCAGCCCAGCCGGATGGCAGAGCTGAGATTTGATACGATGTATTCGAAATCCCAGCTCTGGTGTGCTTGAGTGTTTTACCCCTTATCCACCTGAGCGGCGAATCACCACTTTTTGTCAGCTAAACTTGATTGAACACAATAGGTGTTCGTTGTTAATTCAGTATTAGGATTTTATTTCATGTTGTGTGCACTCATTTAACCATTATTTATATTAACGTATACGAGGTCATTTCATTGCGCCAAAAGGGCGGAGGGTGTAAGAAAACTTCCAAGACCTTAATCATTCCTGGGAGTTTTGTCAGAAAGTTCCAAACTTGGTGGTGAAATCACAAAATTTTGTGTGGAGGCTTTAGCAATCATTTGAGTTACTGCAGACTTCACCTGATCACCTGATAAATGCTGGGAATAATGTTTCAGTGGCGGTCACCTTAGGAAGGTCACCTAACAACCAAGGGCTTCATGACCAGACTCCATGACGTGCCACTCTTGGATAGGAATGGGTGGAATACATCAAAAAGAATTGGAATAGACCTGCAGAGGTCTGGGACACAATTGTAGAGGCTTATGACCAGAACAATACTGTCCCCATGCTCAAGCATGGATGTGAGTCAGTGTGGGGATGGTTTTCACAGAAATATCAAGACATTTTAAGGAGGAATGTTCTGCCTTCTGTGGTGTAATTAAACCTAGGTGATAGTTGAACTTTATAGCAATGTAGGAAATCTGAAAAAGACACTTCACTTTTAAATACAAACTGCTTAATTACTATAAAACAACAGACTCTGTTTCTCTGTTTCCTCTGTAGACTCTGAATGATTATGTCGCAGGCTATTATGATAGCGTACTTCTTTTTGGGAAGATAATGAGGGAAAAGTTACAAGCAGCTCAGGACATGGACTCTGGAGACACACACAACACCAGCAGTGAAAACCCCTTCCGAAACAACATCTTTCAAGGTAGGGTCTATTGTAACCCCTATTTGATTAAGTAAAGTCTCTGTGATACTTTGCACCCTAATGCATCTGGAAATATCATGCATGGAAAAACATACCAGAAATTCTCATGCTGTGTTTTGGGTTAAAGCTCTTCTGTGTGCCAGTATAGTGTTAATATTTAACTTTTTAACTACAGTTATATGGGTTGTTTTGCCTAGTCTGCTGATCTGCTTTTTCGTGTTTTCCCCACTTATAATAACTAAATAAAATATGTTTGTCCTTTTGGGTAACTAGCACATTGTATTTTTTAAATATCTATTCACACAGATATTTATCAGCTCCACTTACCATATAAAAGCACTTTGTAGTTCTACAATTACTGACTGTAGTCCATCTGTTTCTCTGCATGCTTTGTTAGCCCCCTTTCATGCTGTTCTTTAATGGTCAGGACTCTCCCAGGACCACCACAGAGCAGGTATTATTTGGGTGGTGGATCATTCTCAGCACTGCAGTGACACTGACATGGTGGTGGTGTGTTAGTGTGTGTTGTGCTGGTATGAGTGGATCAGACACAGCAGCACTGATGGAGTTTGTTAACACATCACTGTCCCTGCTGGACTGAGAATAGTCCACCAACCTAAAATATCCAGCCAACAGCGCCCCTGGGCAGCATCCTGTGACCACTGATGAAGGTCTAGAAGATGACCAACTCAAACAGCAGCAATAGATGAGCAATCGTCTCTGACTTTACATCTACAGGGTGGCCCAACTAGGTAGGAGTGTCTAATAGAGTGGACAGTCAGTGGACACGGTATTTATAAACTCCAGCAGCGCTGCTGTGTCTGATCCACTCATACCAGCACAACACACACTAACACACCACCACCATGTCAGTGTCACTGCAGTGCTGAGAATGATCCACCACCTAAATAATACCTGCTCTGTAGTGGTCCTGTGGGGGTCCTGACAATTGAAGAACAGGGTGAAAAAAGAAGAGAAACAGACGGACTACAGTCAGTAATTGTGGAACTACAAAGTGCTTATATTGTAAGTGGAGCTGATCAAATTGACAGTGAGTGTAGAAACAAGGAGGTGGTTTTAATGTTATGGCTGATCAGTGTATATCAACAATGTGTTTCATATTTACAGATCTCCAGAATCATAAAGACAAATTTAAGTATGTACAGGCTTGGGCAAACAAAACGAATAAATTATTCTTCTCGTCTACTTCCATTAGAGGTTGCCACAGCAGATTATTCGACTGCAAATTTTATTTAGTACAATTTTTACACCGGATGCCCTTCCTTCCAAACCCTCCTTTTTACCTGGCCTAGGACTGACACTGATATGTGCACCCTTAATGATTCGGGTCACATAACACCACACAACTTCTGTATTTGTGAGCCCAACTCAGGATTTGAACCCTGAAAATTAGGCACTGCTGTTACCAGCAGTTTGTCTCTTATGTTTATGCCACATAAGCTCACATTTGGTCAAACAAAATATTTTAAAAAGTATTATGGATAAATGAATGAATACAGAATTGGGTGTGCTAAATCCATTTATGTACTAGAGAATTTATTTCAGTGGCAAACTTGCCTTATTAGTCAACGTGACTGAATACTGTGGCAGTGTAGGGTGTGATTAAATGTTTACACTAGCCTGATGAGATTAATGTTGTTATTTATGCGTGTCTCCTGCATTTATGTATGTTTTTGTGAGCAGGAATTGGTGGTCAATATGAGCTGGATGAGAATGGAGATCGAGATGTGAACTTCTCTTTAGTTTATACATCCAACACCAATCAGGTCAGTCTGAGAAATGGACATGCTCTCATTACACAAAACACATAACAGTGTATTCAAAGCTGTTTTTTAAATGTATATGATGATTTGTTTGGTATTTTTGTAATATGGTATATCATGGTGATATCATGGTAATTTTTGTGAGAATAGCTGGGCATCTGGGTTTGATTCTCAGCTCTCGTCTGGGCATCTGGGTTTGAACCTTGGCTCCGGTCTGGGCATCTGGGTTTGAACTGTGGCTCTGGTCTGGGCATCTGGGTTTGAACTGTGGCTCTGGTCTGGGCATCTGGGTTTGAACTGTGGCTCTGGTCTGGGCATCTGGGTTTGAACTGTGGCTCTGGTCTTGGCATCTGGGTTTGAACCTTGGCTCTGGTCTGGTCTTTTCTTGATGGTTTATTCCCACCTCCCAAACACATGCAGAGAGTGTGAGGAATGAGTGAATGTTACCCAGTGGTGGACTGGTGCCCTATCCAGGGTTTGTTTATGAATTGCACCCAGTGTTTCCAGGTGGCATCAGACCCACTGTGAACCAGATCAGAATGTTAAAGGAAGGTGCTCGGGTGGCACAGTCTAATGCGCTAGAGATGAGATCTTGAGCTCTCCAGTTTAAGTCTCAGTGGTTCTGTTGATCTGGCTGGATATCTATTTGCCTACTGATCAGTTTGATTGACCAATCTCTTTTTTTCCTTTAATTTGGGTGTTTCCAATTCCTGTTTGCAATGTGTTTTAAATGCTCTAAATGCATAATAGTTTCCACGTGGGATGCATTACATATCAGGCTTAACACATGAACAGAACAGGTCAGCTTTCAGCACCTTACTTGCTTTCTCTACCTGGCTCTGATGTTCTTAGTGTTTTAGTGAGGCCCTTGAGTCAAATGTTAATTATTAGCTATTTTTAACTGGCACTGTTTCTTACATAATATGGCCACATAAAATGACTTGTCTTACACTACAGTTACTGAGGTCCCTCTCCGGCTCCCTAACCCTGGATGAACAACAGCCAAACGTTGTTCATATAGCCGCCCAGCCCAGCTAAATGGTAGAGCTGAGATTCAATACGAAATGGCTGCGCCACCTGAGCGGCTGTAACCATGTTTATTAAGATTAATTATAATTTTATTGTAGCTTTGGCTGAGTAATTTTACAGGTGCACAAAAGGGACGCATATAAGTGCTGTTTCTGGTAAAGTCCGCAGCACACTTACCCATAGTCTAGCAGCAAATATAATCTTGGCTGTACACGTAGACCACATAGACACATGCACTTACATTCATACTGATGAATACTGGTGACCATATGAAACATTCTTTTTCTTTTAGTTTTCTTTATGTTTTTTTTACTTTTCATCTCTTGTTCTTGTCTTTTTAGTACAAGACATTGTTTGTATTTAACACAGCCACCAACATGACCAAACTAAACCACAGTAATCCTGATCTACCCTGGTCAGGCTCTAGTCTGCCCCATGACCAACCTGATAATGGTAAGAGTGCATTTATAAAACAGAGAACAGTACTTAACATTTGCATTGAATAGCATTTTCTGCTGTTGTGATACTAAATGTCTGTGTGTGCAATGTACCCTACAGGCCTGGAGCCACATGATATCATAATGATTGTGCTTGGGATTAGTGTTGTACTTGTTACTGCTATTGCATTGATCTTCTACAGGTAATAAAAATGTTATCTGAATTTTTATTTAGCAACTACACAGTTATCAACTACACATATACAGTATATATAAAGTGGTGTTCAAGAAAATAGCAGTCCAACACCATTAACCTGATTTTGCTGAAAAAAGCAAAAAATTTACTTGAAAGTGTAGTAGAGTAATGAAAACACAACAAACCCGACAATTAGGACATGCATGCTGTTCATTCTGAGTAATCGAAGCATTGATTGAAAGGGGCTTGTTCAAAATAATAGCAGTGAGGATTTCAATTGGTGAAGTCATTCATTCTGCAGAAGAACGGGTGTTAATTTTGGCCCTTATTTAATTTATGAGGGTGGCAAATGTTGCACAGGTTGGTCATAGCACATTTCCTTCTGAATTACTGGGTAAAATGGGTTGTTCCAGACATTGTTCTGATGAACAGTGTACTTTGATTAAAAAGTAAATTTTAGAGGGAAAAACATACAGAGAAGTGCAGCAAATTATCGGCTGCTCATCTAAAATGATCTCAAATGCCTTGAAGTGACAACCAAAACCTGAAAGACGCAGAAGGAAGTGTGGAACTACTGTTTGAATGGATCGAAGAATAGCCAAAATGGCAAATACTCAGCCAATGATCACCTCCAAAAAGATCAAGGAACATGTGAAGTTACCAGTGAGTACAGAAGATGATTAAGTGAAGCTAATTTACCAGCAAGAACTCCTGCAAAGTCCCGTTATTAAGAAAAAGACGTGTCCTGAATGGGTTAACATTTACCAAGGAACACATTGACTGGTCCAAAGAGAAATGGCTCAACATTTGGTGGACTGGTGAAAGCAAAATTGTTCTTTTTGGGTCAAGTGGCCGTAGACAGTATGTCAGACGACCCTCGAGCACTGAATTCAAGCCAAAGTAAACTGTGAAGACAGTAAAGCATGGTGGTACAAAACTATGATATGAGGATGTTTCTCATACCATGGTGTTACGTCTATTTATCACATACGAGGGATCATGGATCAGTTTAAATATATCCCCAATTGCTCAGATTGTATACTGTCACAATTGTAAGTCGCTTTGGATAAAAACGTCCACTAAATGCTGAAAATGTAAATGTAAAGTATTTTACACTTGTAATTACACTTAACCAAATTATTGGCAGTGTAATACTTAAACATACTATTTGATATGCTAGGGTGCAGATTGGAATATAGTGTTTTTGAGTCACTGCCTGTAAAGATAAACTCTGTTTTATTGACATTAGAATTTAAAGAATTGCACAGATGTTTGTTACCTGAAGTCTAGGGTAAGGGATGGTAAGGGTTTACTCTGATTTGTCTGTGTATCAGTCACTGTATCTGTGTGTGTGTTTATGTTTTCCTTCTTACAGACAGAACAGGAGGCAGCGCTATTATCAGAAGAAATGGTCTCATATAAACTCAGATCTCATCACTCCTGTAGATAACAAAGAGTCAAGCCATATCTCTCTCAAAGTAACACACACACACACACACACACACACACCTGTACAGAAACACAGTAACTATTTATGATATGGAACACATATTGCATATTACTGATTAATATATGGTAACTAAGTCATTTTTTATCCAAATAAATACATTTAATTTCTATAGTCTGCACATATAGTCCTCACATACAGGACAACAAATCACATCTAATTGTCATATTAAACGGAGTAGGTTAAGGGATTTTTTTTTATTTTGTTTAATCTTATACAATAAGTGCAGATGTGGGTTTTATTAAAATCAGTCAAAACAAGCTTTAACGACAATTACTGCCAACAGTATAAATTTAAGTGGACACATTCATTATGTTTTACATAGTTGATATTGTCATGAGAGGAGTTTTATCTAATGAACTTACAGAATGTTAAAAAAATTTAATTATTATTAAAAAACCAAAAGGATTGATTTTGCCCAGAAATTGGAAAGGAAAGATTTTTTGCCCAGAAATCAATATTAATGGCTTAATGTTAATTTGTAAAGTACAGCAGTTATTAGCAACATAAGCAACGTATTATTATTAATTAATAATCAGTGTTTATGCTTTAAAATAAACTTTTATTTATTATTAATAAAATAATCATAACACGAGTATTACTTGGTCTTAGAAAATCTAACTGAGAAATTTTACTAAAATTTGTGTTACACAAACACAATTGCAAAAAAGTTGAGACAGTAGGAAAAGTGCAAATAAAACAGATAGCTGTGATTGTAACCTGGATTTCACTTGTATTTGATTGAAAACAGCAAACAGAAAAATTATTTAAATTATTTATTTACATCAACTTTAATCTAATAATTATTAATTTTATTGATAATTCCTATTTTTATATTGGAATGGCTCAAACTAGAACCAGGAGTACTGTGAAACGTTAAAAAAAACCTTAGTGCTGTAATGGTTAAGAATAAAAAGTGTAAGGTGCAGTTGTTTACAAGCAAATATGGGTTGAAGTTTTCAACTTTCAGAAAAAATTCATTGTGTGAATAAATTATCCAAAAGTTGATTGCAAGAAATTTGGATATTTTACCTTCTACAGGCCCTAATGTTATCAATATCCAAAGAAATCTTTGTGCATAAGAGGCTGAAAACCAACAATAAATTCCTGAATATATTGAATTATACATTATATATTATATATCTGTCTCTCATGTGTCTTTTTGTGTTGATCAGATTGATGAGGATAAGAGGAGGGACAGCACTTATCAGAACCAGAGGGGCCGCTATGACAAAAAGGTTCTACTATTCTTCCTGCTTACATTTACATTTACATTTTCAGCATTTAGCAGACGCTTTTATCCAAAGCGACTTACACAGTGAGCAGAACACAATGAGCAATTGAGGGTTAAGGGCCTTGCTCAGGGACCCAACAGTGGCAACTTGGTGGTGGCGGGGCTTGAACCGGCAACCTTCTGTTTACTAGTCCAGTACCTTTACCACTGAGCTATCACTGGCCCACTGGTCCTGCTTCTTTTGCTATGTGTGTTTAACTATAGCAAATGTTACTGTCACCCAAACTGAAACCTTGAGTGTCGTGTCCATCATGTAATAATCCTAGCACCTCTGAGCACATCTTCAACAAACGAATTAAGAATACAATCTAATGTTACTCTACAAACAGAAATTTTAGTAAATTTAAATGCTTAATAATATTATATATTTTTTTATTATTTTATAAGATACACTGTTTTACAAAATAAATAGTGTGTTAGGTGCTACATACACTTTAGTTCAGTTAAACTATGAACTTTAAAAATGAATTGAATTAAAAAAAAATAATTCAGCGCTGTGATCGGAGAGACACACCCCGACAGAACTCTTTTTCCATCTCTCGCCATCAATCAGCCAGCAGAGGTCATAATTGCATCAGTTATGAGAGAGACCCTATCCAGCTTTTTAATATCCCACCCATATCTAAACAACAGGCCTGAGCGGCATGACCTTTATTTTGAAGCTGGTTTGATGAAATACTTTGAGCCTGCAGCATCTTATGTTTTAGATCTATTTTGACTCTTAATACTGTGCAAATTGCTTCATTTATTCATTTTAAGTTGACAAATATAGGCTAGAATCTACCAAAAGATTTTGTTATTCATGTTTTTTATCCTCCTATTCATACAATGCCTTTATTTATAGTCCTGATATTATTCGACTAGGGAGGTCAAAATGATTGATGAAAGTGTGAATACCAAATAAAAAAGTGCACACATTTAAATAACAACTAACACACAACTAATAAAGTAGCTGAAAACTAGGTTTCAGGTTTGTAGTTTCCTTCTCTTTACATTTCTGTGCAAGAGTGTTAAGTCCATGACACTTGAGTCAAAGTCTGTAGAGCACAAGAGTGTAAAGTAGACATTAAGCACTAAATAGTGATTTCTATTTCTCTGATTGAGTCTTTTTTCATTGCTAATTTATGTTTTTAAATATCTATTGTGCTATCTGTCTGTCTGTACTTTGTTTCAGCCTGTGATTCTTAAAGAGCTAAGACAAACTGATGGGAACTTCTCAGAGGACCAGAGAATTGAATTAAACGCTGTAAGTCAAAATCCTTCCAGCTATCCAGTGGTGTGGGATGTTTTTTTGCTAAGTGGAACTGTAAAATTTGGAAGAAAGTCCTGCTTAAAATAATAATTAAAAACAAATTACAAATTAAAGTCATAACTGAGTCAGGATGCAGAAATACACACCTTATCTGGGCTGTGTGACCAGATGCCCTAAAGCACTCACAGCTCATTCCTGTGTTCATAAACAAATAACAAATGGGCCGCTCAGGTGGCGCATTGGTAAAATATGCTAGCACACCAGAGCTGGGATTTCAAATACATCGTATCGAATCTCAGCTCTGCCATCCGTTGTTCATCTAAGTAGGGAGCCGGATAGGGACCTCATAACTGATGCAATTACGACCTCTGCTGGCTGATTGATGGTGCCTGCACAGAGCCAGAATAATGCTGCTCAGAGGAATAATGCTGATCAGGGTGTGGCTCTCTGTGCACAAGGCTGATTGGCATGAGAACTCGCCTCGTGCAGGTGAATAGATGCAGTTGGGTACTGCTCACGTGTCGAAGGGGGCGTGTGTCAGTTCGGTCTTCTTAATCAGGGGCAGGGGTCAGCACCAGTAGAGAGGAAGCATAATGTAATCGGGTAAAAATGGGACATGCTAAAAATGGGGATAAAAAGAAAGAAAATGCATAAAAAAAACAAATAAATAAAAAATCAGTATTACATTTTAAAACCACAATTATTCACTCAACACATTAAAATTGTTCACACAACACAATAAAATAATAAATTTTTATTTTATTAAAAAATTTACGCATTTTCAACCTGTGATTTATTCTAAACGTTGCTGGACGAGGAGGATCACAGACTAGCAAACAGCCCCATTAATCAGTGTGAAGCCAATAGCCACTTCTTTTCACTAGCCAGTGACAGACATGTATATAGATCTGTAACATTCCTGAAAAAACTGCAGTACTTCATGCTTGTGCTGCTGCTTTAACACTTCTGCACCTACAGACATGTAATGTTTAATGATGCTAAATGCTGAAGAATTTAAGCTAAACTGAGCATTATTTTTCTTTCTCAGCTGCTGCGGATCGATTACTACAACCTGACCAAGTTCTACGGGACGGTGAAGTACGAGTACGGAGTGTTTGGCGTGTTTGAGTTCTGTGAAAGAGGTTCTCTCAGGGTAACACAGACACACATACACTGTGCTTATTCACTTTCTCTTGTATCTGTTGCACACTATACAGTTGTTAGCCACTTTTTCCAGATGCTGATCAATTAATGGGAGGTGTCCTGGCCTCACCCTTCATCAGCTTGTGTCCATCAGTTGCTGGATGCTTATTTTCATCTGTCAGCAGCAGATTCTCACATAGAGTAGAATCATATATAGAGAGTCATGATATGCTCTCCATGAATCATCCACCACTTGCACCTGCAGGGGCAAGGAAACACCACCTAACTCCCTCCCTCAGGCAGAGCCAACTGTGCCTGTTAGATGTCCGGACAATTTATAGGCATTTTTGCTGTTTTATTTATTGATTTTCTTACCTTTTTTTCTCCCAATTTAACACTTAGTCTTGGTGGCTGGAGACGGGTAAGCCATAGCCTAGTGGTTAAGGTATTGGACTAGTAATCAGAAGGTTGCTGGTTTAAGCCCCACCACTGCCAGGTTGCTGCCGATGGGCCCTTATCCCTCAGACTGTATACTGTAACTGTAATGTTACGGTAATGTAAGTCCCTTTGGATAAAGGCGTCTGCTAAATGCCGAATATGTAAATGGAGACCCCGAACGCATCCGAAGAGGGTATATTTACCTGACACGCTCTCTCTGATGCATGCGCAGTCCACCAACTTCTTTTTATTTTCCCATACTTTGGTGGTCTATGCATTCTTCCACCTCTGTACAGGCGCCCCTGTCCAAGACCCCACACCCTTTTTAAGCCCCGTCTTTTCCCACACCGCAGACTAGTGGCCACTAGTATTTTGTCTGCTGCAGGTATTGCCAATTGTGTCTGCTAGGGTACGCCTAAACAACCGGTAGCAGAGCTGAAATTCAAACTCAAAGAGTTCAGAATCCAAGTGATGGTGCTATAGTGGGATATCCCTCTTCGCTACCTGGGTGCTTATTATTCAGCCTTCTTTTGAAAACGTTATGCTGATTGGAGTTGCTCAGTCTTTATACAGCACATTCTGCAGAAGCTGCTGTTTTGTCTCTCATTAAACAAATCTTTATGTATTGGTCTTGTGGTGGGGTGGTCACTTCTGGTCTGCCTGATCATGGTTGTTATACAAAGTGCTGTAGAGTGCACTGAACTGCTATCTTAGAAACCTTAGGGTTAGCCATGACTTGACACGTCTTTTTTGCTTGGAGTAAATATTTGATTGACCTGTTTGCATTTTTATTTGCACACTATCAGAATTCACATTTATTGTGTGTATTCTTGTAAGAAAGCAGATTCTGTGATGAGGTTAATTGATTCTGATTTTGAAGTGTGCACTAACTTATAATCAAAAGAAGTCCAATTTCAAATAATGAAGTCTTACTAACCCCTTTTCCACCGACGCGGATCCGGCTCCGTTCCGGTTCGTGAACTTGATTTTGAATCGCTTCCGTGTGTTTCCACTGAAAAAAAGAGGTTCCAGACAGCGAACTAGCATTCTAATCTGGCACCACGGAATACTTGTTTTTTCAGCGTGAACCGTGACGTCATCTGTGGGCATGTCACAGTGTAGAGTTTGGGTGCTTTCACATGAGAAGCAGCACTTTTATCTTTTAAATTTCACCGGATTAAATCTTAAGCCAGTTTGCCGCTAATATTCGCTGATATTTTCAAAGTGATGAACTGTGTGATATGAAATGGTAAAAGTGACCCAGACAATACGAAAAATGCTTAACATTAAAAAAATAAAGCGTAACGTGGCTTGTTGTACTAAAACAATGACCAATGAATTTGGGCAGTACAGAGCGCTTATAACCAGTAATAACAGAGAGAAATTGAGTGTTTCTGTGTTGTACTTTTAGTACATTACGCTTTTTTACATGAAACTTTTTCGACTCTCCCGAGAAGCGGATTCAGAACCCCAAGCTGCATAACCACCACATGTGAAGTTAATACGGTTAAACACAGATACATGTGAAGCTTTTAGAGTGGATTTCATGGTTATTTCACACAAATGGATGTTCGTGTCGTGGAACTTCTCAAGCCAAGCAGAGCAAATCGGCTATTTGCGCCGAGGGTCCCGCTTCTCACGTCAATCAACTAAAGAAAACAACAACTGAGACAAACACGTCTACGTCTTCTTATCACCAATAGTTCAGCGATGTTCATCTGTAACAACAGCACAAATGCTCGCACATAATCTACACGCTCCATCATTACGTCACTACTCTTTGTCATTGTGTAACACCCAACGTTGATGACGCAGGATTGGTTCCCAAAAACTGGTGGAAACGCAGGTCGGTTCTCTATAAAACACCAAGGTTCGAAGAAACCTGAACAGAACCGGTTCAAGTCTTTAACAGTCACACAGAGTGCACTAGACTTTACTTCAGTTGCAGTTTAACAAAATGCATACATAGTATTTACCTCAGTGCATAGTATTGGGCATTAGTGCCACTTCATTAATTACTTACCACACTTAATTACTGTGCTCCCGAACACACTGGCTTTTAGGTGCAATATTAATCCCACCAGCTTTTGGAGAATTTTTAAACAATGCATGTAAAGGAACTTTACTAATGCCTAAAGTTTAATTTTTAATGCACTTGTTTTCTTTATTATGTCAGTATGTGCTCAATGATAAGATCTCATATCCGGAGGAGAGCTTCATGGACCTGGAGTTTAAAATCTCTGTCATGTACGATATAGCAAAGGTACGTTTACTAGTCCTGAGGAATGTCTTGCTGGCATTTTTCTCATCTTCCTTTTGCTATTTTCCCCTGAAGGGAATTCTTTTAACTAATAGTATTTAACAATTACTACATAGTACTTTATAAAATGCTTTCTTTAGGTCTGTACTGGACACGCTGGAGCTTCTTGTAATAGCTGCAGACTGCATTACTTGATTTTGCATCAGCCTTTGTTTTATTATTGCAATATTGCAAACTGTAGACATTAGTGATATTCGCTCTCAAATGGCACTATAGAAAATTATTCATTCAGTTGTCTTAGAGTCACAATGTAGTGTGCCAAATGTACAGGGGTTGGACAAAATAACTGAAACACCTGTCATTTTAGTGTGGGAGGTTTCATGGCTAAATTGGACCAGTCTGGTGGCCAATCTTCATTAATTGCACATTGCACCAGTAAGAGCAGAGTGTGAAGGTTCAATTAGCAGGGTAAGAGCACAGTTTTGCTCAAAATATTGCAATGCACACAACATTATGGGTGACATACCAGAGTTCAAAAGAGGACAAATTGTTGGTGCACGTCTTGCTGGCGCATCTGTGACCAAGACAGCAAGTCTTTGTGATGTATCAAGAGCCACGGTATCCAGGGTAATGTCAGCATACCACCAAAAAGGACAAACCACATCCAACAGGATTAACTGTGGACGCAAGAGGAAGCTGTCTGAAAGGGATGTTCGGGTGCTAACCCGGATTGTATCCAAAAAACATAAAACCACGGCTGCCCAAATCACGGCAGAATTAAATGTGCACCTCGACTCTCCTGTTTCCACCAGAACTGTCCGTCGGGAGCTCCACAGGGTCAATATACACGGCCGGGCTGCTATAGCCAAACCTTTGGTCACTCGTGCCAATGCCAAACGTCGGTTTCAATGGTGCAAGGAGCGCAAATCTTGGGCTGTGGACAATGTGAAACATGTATTGTTCTCTGATGAGTCCACCTTTACTGTTTTCCCCACATCCGGGAGAGTTACGGTGTGGAGAAGCCCCAAAGAAGCGTACCACCCAGACTGTTGCATGCCCAGAGTGAAGCATGGGGGTGGATCAGTGATGGTTTGGGCTGCCATATCATGGCATTCCCTTGGCCCAATACTTGTGCTAGATGGGCGCGTCACTGCCAAGGACTACCGAACCATTCTGGAGGACCATGTGCATCCAATGGCGGTGCCGTGTATCAGGATGACAATGCACCAATACACACAGCAAGACTGGTGAAAGATTGGTTTGATGAACATGAAAGTGAAGTTGAACATCTCCCATGGCCTGCACAGTCACCAGATCTAAATATTATTGAGCCACTTTGGGGTGTTTTGGAGAAGCGAGTCAGGAAACGTTTTCCTCCACCAGCATCACGTAGTGACCTGGCCACTATCCTGCAAGAAGAATGGCTTAAAATCCCTCTGACCACTGTGCAGGACTTGTATATGTCATTTCCAAGACGAATTGACGCTGTACTGGCCGCAAAAGGAGGCCCTACACCATACTAATAAATTATTGTGGTCTAAAACCAGGTGTTTCAGTTATTTTGTCCAACCCCTGTACATTAGATAAATAGTCATTAAATAAAATGACTATGCTTTGGACATTCTTCTTTTATGGTTTTGGTAGAAAATAAGAGTTAATCATTAACTTTTGTGCAAAGTCCATAACAGTGCTGCATTAGCTTACAAAACAGTTTCCTTCACTTTCATGGAAGATGTTAGGGAAATGTTTTGCTTTTTTTCCTCAGAAATGTTGACAAATGGTATTTTTTTTCTACATTACTCATGGTTTAACTGCATGCTTCCAACTTGCCTACACATTTATGGTGGAAATAATGTGGTGATTGGACAAAATTGCAAACCTCACAAATAAGATAGATATCCTTTATTTGTCATACACTATATTGCCAAAAGTATTCACCCATCCAAATCATAGAATTCAGGTGTTCCAATCACTTCCATGGCCACGTGTATAAAACCAAGCACCTAGGCATGCAGACTGCTTCTACAAACATTAGTGAAAGAATGGGTCACTCTCAGGAGCTCAGTGAATTCCAGCATGGTACCGTGATGCCACCTGTGCAACAAGTCCAGTCGTGAAATTTCCTCTCTACTAAATATTCCACAGCTGACTCTCAGTGGTATTATAACAAAGTGGAAGCGATTGGGAACAACAGCAACTCAGCCACAAAGTGGTACCATGTAATATGACAGAGCGGGGTCAGCGGATGCTGAGGAGCATAGTGCGCAGAGGCTCGTCAACTTTCTGCAGAGTCAATCACTGCAGACTTCCAAACTTCACGTGGCCTTCAGATTAGCTCAAGAACAGTGTGTAGAGAGCTTCATGGAATGGGTTTCCATGGCCGAGCAGCTGCATCCAAGCCTTACATCACCAAGCGCAATGCAAAGCGTCGGATGCAGTGGTGTAAAACTTAAAGCTTATAGTTAGCAGTTAAGCATTCCTGAATCATAACACAATGGCTGAGTTATACAAAAACCTCAAATAAATGTAATTTTATGGTCCCTCATATTATAACAATGTGTTAGGAGTGGCACTAAGCCAGTAAAGGTTTTTTTTGTGGAACCACAAAAGCGAACACCACACAACAGAACAACAGCAAAATACTCAGGGCAGAATGAATTGGAAGGAGCAGCGAGGGGACCAGGAGGCTGGGAAAGAGGCAAGGAGGAACCGGCGGGAACACGAGACAGGAGAGGAGGAAGGTAGTGAGGAACAGGGGATCCAGGAGAGGTGAAGGCTTGAGTCCAGGAACAAAAAGAAACAGGGCATCCAGGAAAACCAAAAATAAGATGTGCTCAATTTCAGCAAGCTGCACAATAGCTGTGGCATCAACAGACGATCTGGTGTGGATTGGAGAGAAACCAGAGGCTTTTGAAGGTAGAGTGGTGATGAGCAGATTGGAATCAGGTGTGCCTAATCAGTAATGGAGGAGATCTAATGGCTAAGCTATTGGAGGAAAAAACTGGGGCAGTTCTTTTCAGCTTCACCAGATGTCGCCAAAGCTTCCCAGAGTGGATACAATGATAAAATGTTTTATAAAAAGATGCAAATCGATGTTACCTTGATGACAGTAGTAAACACATGTTGAAGCTGAAATCATTTTGCACATTGTGGTCAAGTGTAGGCCACGATCTGCCAGAACATCTTTAATGTGCCATGGCAATAATTCTACAAAACTCTGGACCTGTAATGGACAGATAGAATACAATTCTTCCTCAGTTAGTGTTTTAATGATGTTGCTGGAGGGCGCTATTTAACACACTGGTCCAAAATCTTTGATGGGTGTAAAACTAGCTTAAACTCCTATTTACACCATGATTTTCAGACTTATCTAGTGGGTTAGCATAATTTCCCAAACAACTTTGTAATTAAACATCATCACTGGAATGTTTTTGTTCTTTCCCCAAAGTTTTTCAGGCCTGTAACACTTAACAGTTGCAGGATTAGTTTAAATTTACTTCTGAATTTTGAAGTTAAAAAGAGTAAAAAAAGGAATGAGATGCAGGGTTGGTAACTCACATAAAGCATAATGTTACACCGACGAGGCATAACATTATGACCACTGACAGGTGAAGTGAATAACACTGATTATCTCTTCATCACTGCACCTGTTAGCGGGTGGGATATATTAGGCAGCAAGTTAACATTTTATCCTCAAAGTTGATGTGGTAGAAGCAGGAAAAATGGACAAGCGTGAGGATTTGAGCGAATTTGACAAGGGCCAAATTGTGATGTCTAGACGACTAGTTCAGAGCATCTCCAAAACTGCAGCTCTTGTGGGGTGTTCCCGGTCTGCAGTGGTCAGTATGTATCAAAAGTGGTCCAAGGAAGGAACAGTGGTAAACTGGTGCGGCCAAGGCTCATTGATGCAGGTGGGGAGCGAAGGCTGGCCCGTGTGGTCCGACCCAACAGACGAGCTACTGTAGCTTAAATAACTGAAGAATTTAATGCTGGTTCTGATAGAAAGGTGTCAGAATACACAGTGCATCACAGTTGTAGGGCTGTTTTGGCAGCAAAAGGGGAACCAACACAATATTATGATCATAATGTTATGCCTGATTGGTGTATAAGCTTTAACTAAAACAAAAATAAATGTACTTGATAATAAATGTTTTCTATGTTGTCTCTCCCCTTTGATATCAGGGTATGTCTTACCTGCACTCCAGTAACATAGAGACGCATGGCAGACTCAAATCCACTAACTGTGTGGTGGACAACCGTATGGTGGTGAAAATCACAGATTTTGGCTGTAACACTATTCTTACACCTAGTAAAGGTTTGTAATGCTTTAATATTTTCTTTTTTTTTCATTACATTGTACATCAACCGCTTTGTCTTGGTTTGGGTCAATGCAGGTCCTGGTCAGGAACACTGGGTATAAAGCAAATAATACCCTGGTCAGGGCATCAATCCATCACAGGGCTTTGGCCAACCCCTCCTTTTCCCCAGACATAGTGAATCATGTCTGTTGTGAGACCACAGTCTCATCTGTTTGAGACCAGGTTCGAATCTCAGCGGTTGTGTTATACAAGTTTTTTATTGGAGGGGAATTTTCCACAGATACATAAATCAACAAGACTTGCAACAGATAACTCTGAACATGATTAGCTTTAGATCCCGATGTGTCAGTGACTTTATTTGTATTCTTTCATTAATTAATTAATTTAATATGAATGTGTTTAGATTGAATTTCTTATTGTTACTTTTACTGTAAAGCACTATGAATTGACATTTACTATTTAAACAAATCTGCACTGTCTTTTGCACCCAATGCACAGAATGGCCCGTTGTGTCTGTTGAGAGGCAGACCAGACTCAGACTCAGACTCAGCTTTATTGTCATTCAAAACCATGTACATGATTAGGACGAAATGCAGTTACTTAGGTGGCTGTAATGCAGTTACACACCGGTGGCCAAGACTTATTACTTATTACACCACTGCATCACCCGAACAATTAGAGTTCATTTGAGCAAATCACTTTTTCCCTGTTTTTCTTCTCTCATATCAGATCTGTGGACGGCTCCTGAACACATGCGAGTGCTGGGAACCTCTCAGAAAGGCGATGTGTACAGTTTCGCTATCATTGCTCATGAGATCATGCTGAGAAAGTGTCCTTTCTACACAGAAAGCTGCTCTGATATATCAGGTAACATCTATAACACATCTTACACCTGAACCTCTGAACCTTGGATCTTCTAGGTTAAGCTGAAGCTGTGTAAGATCCAAATTAAAGTATAAATGTTAAAAGACAAAATTAAAATACTTGGTAAATAAATTAGAAATAAACTGGAATATAAATATACATGAAGCCTGATGCTTAGGTGGCTCAGCAGTCCAGCAATCTAATATGATAGGCTGCCACCACCAAGACTCTAGTCTTGGATTTGAGTCTCAGCAGTGGCACCAGATGTGCTGACAGACACAATTGGTTATGTCTGAGGGAGTAAAACCTGGGTGGGGATTCACCTTATTGCCTCTGTAACAGCAGCTCCCACTGTCAAGTCAAGTCAAGTCAAGTCAACTTTATTTATATAGCGCTTTTTACAATAGACATTGTCTCAAAGCAACTTTACAAAATCCAGGACCAACAGATACAAAAAACCCCTGTTGAGCAAGCCGAGGGCGACTGTGGCAAGGAAAAACTCCCTGAAAATTACAGGAAGAAACCTTGAGAGGAACCAGACTCAGCAGGGTCCATCCTTCTTGGGTGGCCAGGAGGATACTTTAAATAAATACTGTCTGGTTATGGTACAAGTGACAAAATAGTGTAATCTAGGATTGTTTATAATCTAATTGTAAGAAAGATTTTTGTACAGGATTCTAATGTGTCATTGTTAATTAAACTTGGAACAAGATGTAGGATACAACTTATACTATTACTATACACCGATCAGCCATAACATTGAAACCAACTCCTTGTTTCTACACACATTGTTCATTTTATCGGCTCCACTTACTATACAGGAGCACTTTGTAGTTCTACAATTACTGACTGTAGTCCATCTGTTTCTCTGCATGCTTTGTTAGCCCCCTTTCATGCTGTTCTTCAATGGTCAGGACTCTCCCAGGACCACCACAGAGCAGGTATTATTTAGGTGGTGGATCATTCTCAGCACTGCAGTGACACTGACATGGTGGTGGTGTGTTAGTGTGTGTTGTGCTGGTATGAGTGGATCAGACACAGCAGTGCTGATGCAGTTTTTAAACACCTCACTGTCACTGCTGGACTGAGAATAGTCCCCCAACCGCCAAAAATATATCCAGCCAACAGCGCCCCGTGGGCAGCGTCCTGTGACCCTGATGAAGGTCTAGAAGATGACCAACTCAGACAGCAGCAATAGATGAGCGATCGTCTCTGACTTTACATCAACAAGGTGGACCAACTAGGTAGGAGTGTCTAATAGAGTGGACAGTGAGTGGACACGGTATTTAAAAACTCCAGCAGCGCTGCTGTGTCTGATCCACTCATATCAGCACAACACACACTAACACACCACCACCATGTCATTGTCACTGCAGTGCTGAGAATGATCCACCACCCGAATAATACCTGCTCTGTAGTGGTCATCCCAGGAGGGTCTTGACCATTGAAGAACAGCATGAAAGGGGGCTAACAAAGCATGCAGAGAAACAGATGGACTACAGTCAGTAATTGTAGAACTACAAAGTGCTCCTACAGTGTATCACAAAAGTGAGTACACCTCTCACATTTCTGCAAATATTTCATTATATCTTTTCATGGGACAACACTATAGACATGAAACTTGGATATAACTTAGAGTAGTCAGTGTACAGCTTGTATAGCAGTGTAGATTTACTGTCTTCTGAAAATAACTCAACACACAGCCATTAATGTCTAAATAGCTGGCAACATAAGTGAGTACACCCCACAGTGAACATGTCCAAATTGTGCCCAAATGTGTCGTTGTCCCTCCCTGGTGTCAAGTGTCAAGGTCCCAGGTGTAAATGGGGAGCAGGGCTGTTAAATTTGGTGTTTTGGGTACAATTCTCTCATACTGGCCACTGGATATTCAACATGGCACCTCATGGCAAAGAACTCTCTGAGGATGTGAGAAATAGAAATGTTGCTCTCCACAAAGATGGCCTGGGCTATAAGAAGATTGCTAACACCCTGAAACTGAGCTACAGCATGGTGGCCAAGGTCATACAGCGGTTTTCCAGGACAGGTTCCACTCGGAACAGGCTTCGCCAGGGTCGACCAAAGAAGTTGAGTCCACGTGTTCGGCGTCATATCCAGAGGTTGGCTTTAAAAAATAGACACGAGTGCTGCCAGCATTGCTGCAGAGGTTGAAGACATGGGAGGTCAGCCTGTCAGTGCTCAGACCATACACCGCACACTGCATCAACTCAGTCTGCATGGTCATCATCCCAGAAGGAAGCTGACGCACAAGAAAGCCCGCAAACAGTTTGCTGAAGACAAGCAGTCCAAGAACATGGATTACTGGAATGCCCTGTGGTCTGACGAGACCAAGATAAACTTGTTTGGCTCAGATGGTGTCCAGCATGTGTGGCGGCGCCCTGGTGAGAAGTACCAAGACAACTGTATCTTGCCTACAGTCAAGCATGGTGGTGGTAGCATCATGGTCTTGGGCTGCATGAGTGTTGCTGGCACTGGGGAGCTGCAGTTCATTGAGGGAAACATGAATTCCAACATGTACTGTGACATTCTGAAACAGAGCATGATCCCCTCCCTTCGAAAACTGGGCCTCATGGCAGCTTTCCAACAGGATAACGACCCCAAACACAACCTCCAAGATGACAACTGCCTTGCTGAGGAAGCTGAAGGTAAAGGTGATGGACTAAACCCAATTGAGCACCTGTGGCGCATCCTCAAGTGGAAGGTGGAGGAGTTCAAGGTGTCTAACATCCACCAGCTCCGTGATGTCATCATGGAGGAGTGGAAGAGGATTCCAGTAGCAACCTGTGCAGCTCTGGTGAATTCCATGCCCAGGAGGGTTAAGGCAGTGCTAGATAATAATGGTGGTCACACAAAATATTGACACTTTGGGCACAATTTGGACATGTTCACTGTGGGGTGTACTCACTTATGTTGCCAGCCATTTAGACATTAATGGCTGTGTGTTGAGTTATTTTCAGAAGACAGTAAATCTACACTGCTATACAAGTTGTACACTGACTACTCTAAGTTATATCCAAGTTTTATTTCTATAGTGTTGTCCCATGAAAAGATATAATAAAATATTTGCAGAAATGTGAGGGGTGTACTCACTTTTGTGATACACTGTATATGGTAAGTGGAGCTGATAAAATGGACAGTGAGTGTAGAAACAAGGAGGTGGTTTTAATGTTATGGCTGATCAGTGTAAATGGTGATAAAGCAATGCATGGTAATGATGTAATATCAAAATGTATGAATAATTCTCAGAAAGTGATAAATGGACTGTGAGACTTTTAATATATGTTTATTAATTTGACCTTTTTTCCAAATTACTCATGTCTAATTTCTTATTGCTTACCCAACTGTGTCCGTAGAGGCCTGATAATGCAGGTTACACAGCCACGTCTTGAACATGGGATGTTGAGATAATAAGCTACTGCACTGGACTGCTGCGCTACCAGAGAGGTTAAAACTGGCAAATTAGTCCTGCCTTATAAACCCCACCAGTAAAATAAAAAGAATTTTGGTGGAAATTATGTCAAATTCTGCTTAGTTTTGTTGCCAAATTTACTTTGAGCCTAGTCTCTGACTCTCTTACATAAGCAGAAACTTTATCAGCTGAAAGGCTGAAGTGGATGATGGTTTATAAGTTGGCAATAAAAACTCCTGAAGTATGAAACGTTATTTACAGAGCTGGTTTTAATTATTTTAAAAACATTATTTAAAATTTTTATTTATTTTTTTACATAGACTTTTTTATAGATGTTTCAATTTTTTTTAAAATGCACCATTCACCTCACTGCCATTCCTGTCTTCTCTATTACACTCTGTAGAAAAACTGTACCGAGTTCAGTGCCCAACTGGACCCAACGTTTTTAGACCAGATCTCAACTTTGAGACTGCAGGAGAGAGGGAAGTGGAGGTAAAAAAACGTCTTTAATTATTTATACTACACTGGTTTGCAACTTTACATTTTAAGATTTACTATTGTTTCATAGATTAAATTCAGTATTTAATTTGTTGAGAAAAATTGTACTGATAGACTGGCGGCCTGTCCGGGTTGCTCCCTGCATTTCACCCAGTGAACCAGGATAAAGTGGTGGTAAAACAGACAGTGAATGAATGTCTACATACAGACATGATTGGCTAAGAATGAATGTATGAATTACACTGTATTAGTGGATATTAATCAACAGTTTTATTGACTATATATACACACTTGTTACTGATATGAAGAAAAAAGTAAATTAATATAGTACAGTTAACTCAGCCTAAACAAGCTGGGTAGGACTGACCGCAATCTAGCACTGTTTTTATATTACATATTACATAGATACAACACAGTTTATTGACAAATATCTCTCAATAGCAAATCTTAAATATATAATTGATTGATTTTGTATAGTTTCTATTTCATTTAAATGTATTATAGCTTGTTCTTAGGCCTGTCAAAATCATTACATAGTCATCTAATTACAAATATATTAGCCTATCATAATTAATTTAAATGACTGCAATTAGTCACTAGGTTTTGCATTAGAGTCATATGAATTAGTTAATTATTATTATATTTAATAAATATTATATTTTAATAATTACTTTTAGTAGAAGCTTTTTCATCTTGTTGTTTACTCTTTGTGGATTGGCTACTCTTATTGAAGTGTATATTTAATTTTTATTTATAACAGTAAAATGAAATTATAATATAAAATATTTCATTTCATTCCATTTGTATCTTTTTCTGCCTCTTTATCCTGAACAGGGTCACATTGGGTCTGATTTCCTTAGAATCACTGGGTGCAGTGCAGTAACACAATCTTGGCCATTCTCCCACAGGCATAGCCAATCATGTCTGTATGTACATTCCCGAAAGGCTGATAGCACAGCTGGGGATAAAAAACCCCTGAATCCCAGCAGTAGTGGGCTAGTGTAATTTATGGCTGCTCCACACGTCCTGATAAACATTTTGTTTTGTCTTTTGACTGCTCCTGTAATAAGGGGTTGCCACAGCAGATCTGGTCCGCATACCAGACTTGGCACAGTTTTTACACTGGATGCCCTTCCTGACTCAACCTTCCTATTTCTATCTGAGTTTGGGACCGGCACTGAAAGAACACTAGGCTGTTTCGACCCCCCCCCAGACGTTAGCCAATTATGTCCATGCAGATGCCTCACCTGCAGATAGCACCACTGAGATTTAAACCCTGGACCCCCAGATCTCATCAGTAGTGAGCTGGTGTACTTTGCCGCTGTGTCACATAAGCGGCCACCTAATATAAAATATAATAAATAAAAATATGATTGCCATAAATAAAAAAAAAGTCACAAACACACCAGTCATAAGCTTTATTACTAAATATAACTAAAGGAATCTTTGTTTATCTGTAGCTGTGTGTGCTGATTAAGAGCTGTTGGGACGAGGATCCGGATAAAAGGCCAGACTTTAAAAAGATAGAGAACACCTTGGGGAAGATTTTCAGGTTTGTTTAAGTTGACCTAAATCATCAAATCCTTGTCATATCTTTGGGATCGTCACATTGTTGTGTGTTACTAATCCACGTTACCCCCAAGGTTCTTTCTACTGAACTTTTTTCCTCACCAGTGTGCCCTTAGTCTTGTATATTAGTTGTCCATGTCTGGATTTCCATAATGCTGCTTTATGGCAATGTTTATTGAATGTTTACTCAGATTAATTATAGATTTAGTGAAACTACATCAATATTTAACCAACCCACATAATAAGTTGTTGTGTATATGTGTGTTTGTTTGTGTATTATAAACAGTAATCTGCATGATCAGGCTAATGCTAGTTACATGGATAATCTAATCCGACGTCTGCAGATGTACTCACGCAACCTGGAGCATCTGGTGGAGGAGAGAACTGCTCTGTACAAGGCCGAGAGGGACCGAGCAGATCAGCTCAACTTTATGCTGTTGCCAGGGTATGTTATTTTACACACGCACTCACACAAACAATTCAATTCAAACAGGAATGTTATGCCTAGTTCACACTACATGATTTTTGCCATGATTTTCGCTCGCTGACTGATCACCGCTGAATTTGCTGGCTTGGGAGCAACTTGGCATTTGCTCGGCGATCGAAACTCGGCTCTCAATCGCTATGTGTGAATTGCTCAACAACTCGATCAGAGTGGCTGAAGAAATATATCTAGCATGTCAAATATCTGGATATGAGTCGGCCAACTGGCAATGAGTGCTATGTCAAACACCCATTAAGATACGGTGTGAGGAGAAATGCAGGGGAGGAGTGTAAAAAGGTGGGACAGGAGCATAATATAATTTATATCAGAATACATCGGCACACACTCAAGTTTTACAGTATTTCTGACCTTATCGTTCTCTACAAAACATAAAACCAACGTTGCATTGCAAAAAATATTTATTAACCTCCAACTCACTATAGAACAATCCATGCTGTTTGCGTAGCCAAATTCATTTATTTTTTACGCTGCACATCAGCACACAAACTTTGATCGCTCACTACTTGTTGATGTGCATTTTTGGACACTTCTCACGTGTGTTTTCGTGACAAACTGTAGTTTGGGAGACCACAGAAGCTCGCATGCGATTTCAGTTGGTGATAGATCATGTAGTGTGAAACCCCCTATCACAGATCAGTTGTGTAGTCTGAAATCCTCACCAACTTGAAAGACTCCTGATTACAAGAGATCCAGTTGTGTAGTGTGAACTGTACAGCGACCTGACGATTCGGAAAGTCGTGTAGTGTGAACTTGGCATTAGTTAAATAATAGTGTGAGCTCATCTGATTGGTAGATGTAGCTGTTATTATCAATAAATATAAGTACCAGACATGTATGTAAGAAAGTGCTCAGTGAGTGTATAACATCAAACAAACTGAAGACCAACCAAAAACTTCATATCATTATCTAATCTAATCAGAAAAGTACAATAATAAATTAGGTTTATAAATGAAAAGTACACAATCTTACACAATGTTAGAGATCTATATTGAGATCTGTTTTTTTTTTTGTAGAGGCTAATGTATAAAGCTGATTTTACTTTCTATTACACAGGCCAGTGGTGCGTTCTCTAAAGGAGACGGGTCGCGTGGAGCCTGAGTTGTTTGATGAGGTCACCATATACTTCAGTGATATAGTGGGCTTCACCACCCTGTGCCATTACAGCACGCCAATGGAAGTGGTGGACATGCTGAATGACATGTACAAAAACTTTGACAGCATCCTCGACAGTCATGATGTCTATAAGGTACACCTTACACCTTAAAGTGGACTTTGTAATACTTTGTACTAAGACAAAATCATAAAGGTATTCTAAAAAAGGTTATGGTAAGCATTAGCTTTAGTTATTTTAATAATGGTTATTGTAAACTGCAGTTGTGTATCTACAATAAGGGAATTAAAAATGATTAGTTTGGGTGAAGAGGGGGGCATCTTTTACAGTTAAATTTATAATAAAATACACTTTGGAAAAAAAGATGTTTGTTTTTTAATTGACCTGTGATAGTAGGCTTTAGAGTTGCTTCCTATACTTTACAACAGTTAAACCATTGTATGCTGGGTACAACTGTCCAGCCGAATCCTGCTTCCCTTGATGGGACCACTTTTTGCCAGAGAATATATTTTGAAATCAGCTTTTTTTCTTACAGGATTTTCTATCACAAGAAAGACTTTCATGTATTTATTTTATTTGTTTATATTATTATTTTATCTAATAATAAGAAAATCACTACCCACAATTTCATATAACAATAAGCCAAAATGTCTCTAAGAACAAATAAAGTTTAAATGACAAACCAATGAATCTACATCTTTCAGTATTGTCCTATTTCGAATTAAACTTGGAGATGCTCTCTCTCTCTCTCAAGGTGGAGACTATCGGTGATGCGTATATGGTGGCGTCTGGTTTGCCCAGGCGGAATGGGAACAGACATGCGGTGGATATCTGTCTCATGGCTCTGGATATTCTGGAGTTTATGGGAACCTTTCAGCTCCGACACCTACCAGGAATACCGCTGTGGATCCGGATAGGTGTCCATTCAGGTATACACACACACACACACACACACACACACACACACAAAAGCATTTCATAGCTGTTTTGTCAGCTTTGTAAAATATTGAATTTGAATGGTTATTCTTTTTTATTACAGTCCATTGTCCACAACAGAGACATTTCCAAGAACTGAACCTTTTCTGCCTCAATGACTTTGTCCATACATATAGGTCTTAGGCTAACATAACAAATACCAATATTTTTTTATTATAACATATTAGACAGGTTCTTTGATATGATTTGTAATGTTGTAGTATGGTTCAAAAGCAAAAACGGGATGGAAAGAAGGTTCCTGAACAATAGTTTCTACCCTATTCTAGTTTTACTTGCTACTGTAAGTGTAGTTTGCAATGGCACATGCAGAGCTCAACAGAATGACTGAAGGAAACCATGTATAAGCCTGCAGATTTAAAATACCAGCATTTAGCAAACATTTCACCGTTTAGGAAATCTAAGCTCATATCTTTGCACTGTTTTAGCAGCCAAGTAATTATTTTTATGTAACTGCACAATACCCCACGCTTTAAAACAAATTTTTAATTAAAATTTTCTTAAATTAAATGCTAATAAAACTTACATTAAATCTAACAAATTCTCAATGATGATCGAGTTGTCTCTCCTTCCACTCATGTTAAAAGTCTGGGTGTCATCCTTGATAACAACCTTTTATTTCATGCACATATTAATTATTACCATCTACATAACATAAATCGTCTACGTCCATTCCTTTCTCTTAAAAGTGCTGCTGTTCTTGTTCATGCCCTGGTCACATCCTGAATTGATTATTGTAACTCTCTCCTTTTTGGTCTACCTCATAAAGCTATACATCAGCTTTAATTAGTTCAGTATTCTGCTGCTCGTATTATCTCTAGAACACCTTCAACTGAACATATTACTCCAGTTCTCAAGCAGCTTCTCTGGCTTCCTGTCCAGTATTGCATCAATTTCAAAATCCTCCTTACGTTCAAAGCTCTCCACTCTCAATCTACTCCTTTGGCCCGTCTGTCTACTATGGGGGCTAGAGCTTTTAGCTACTCTGCCCCACATCTTTGGAACTCTCTCCCTGATGACATTCACACCATTCATTCTTACCCTAGTTTCAAAACACGCCAGAAAAATGTAATTATCTCTATATGCTAAGGGAAAACGTGTCCAAATGGTCAAATGTAATCCTATAACTAGAAACAATACAGTAAATTTAAATATGCTGGAATATAAGCTGAATAAATTTGAAGCTGCTGGAATATGGTTGCACAGTCCACGATTATACAACCTTATTATGCTTATCATTTGCTCTACAAGAAAGGAACACTTTCTCCTTCTTTTCTTGTTGTGATATTTGTATTCACGTTGGAAGTCTAGCACCATCATCAAGCTATAAATGATGAAAGCCTTGGTCTAGCCAGTAGCCACATATGAATGTGAAACCTGGACACTAAAAGGAATATGAAATCAGGCTTTCGAGAAGAAGTGCATCAGAAAATTGCTGAAAATGTCAAGCTGAGCAAGTGTACGAGATGGCCAGAACAGAAAAGAAGCTACAGAACCACATTAAGTCTTGCAAGTTCTGTTACTTTGGGCATGTGATGAAGCACCCACATGACAACACTGAAGTCAGTGTTATGACAGGACTTGTGGAAGGACTCAGAAGACCAAGAATAAGCTGGATTGACAGCATTGTAGTGTGCAGCCAATCACTGCAAAGATAAAGACGTAGTGATATGATGAGTTGTTGCTGTTGCTAAACACTTACTGCTAAATATACCAGTGATCTTAATGTAATTTTATGATTAAGGTGATGCATGCAAAAACTGGACAATTTGGTCCTTAAGCTTGAAAAGAAACCTGACTTGTATGACATTTATGCATTACATTATTTCATCATGATAATTTGGAATATAATATAAATACAATTTGTGTGCAGGACCCTGTGCTGCAGGTGTTGTGGGGAATAAGATGCCGAGATACTGTTTATTCGGGGACTCGGTAAACACTGCCTCTCGAATGGAATCAACAGGACTGCGTAAGACGACACATACAAGCACTCAAAGCAAATGTTGTATTCCATTTAAGTTTTAAATTGAATAGGAAATAATTGTATTATGCCCTGTTTAAGGACGTTTGATTTCTTTAGCTGATCTCAGTTCTCTATTTTCTGCTAGAAACATAACTTATGTGGTATAGTTGTACCATACAGTCTTTACACTCCTCAAGTCTATGGGCTTTAAACTATATGTAAACATAGACCCTACCTACACTTAAAGTAAGTTGACTTAGCATGATGGGTACATCTGTGATTCTTTCCCTCATTCTTTCTACACAGCTCTGAGGATCCATGTGAGTCAGTCCACCATTGACATCCTACAGAGGACAGACTGCCAGTTTGAGTATGAGACAAGAGGAGAGACCTTCCTTAAGGTGAGAGTTACAGTATGTCCTGTTCATTTGTGCTATTTCTAAATATTGTAAGAAATGTAAAGTGTATAGTTTTACAGGGTAAAGTGTTCACACAGCAAGTGTGGGCAGCCAACTGGGCTCCAGAAGTGGTGCTGTTTCAAATGTTTTGGCATCAAGCCTTGTTTTTTACCATGTTTTACATAATGCTGTAGCCTAGAGGTTAAGGCTAGTAATCAGACTGCCAGACTGGTTTAAGACCCACCACTGCCACATTGCTAGGTTAAGGCCCTTAACCCTCAATTGCTCAGACTGTATACGTATATGTAAGTCGCTTTGGTTAAAGGTTAAAATTTGTTGGTAAATAATGTGCTCCCAGTGCAATTACTAAATTATAGTAAAATGGTTAAACACTACAGCCAAAAAATATTTACCCTCTTCTTGTTTTCTTGTATTTCTGCATATTTGTCATATTTAACTAGTTCAGAATTATAATCAGAATTTAATATAGAAGAAAGGCAATATTATTAAACAATCAACCAATGAATTTAAGATTAAGATTCCATCACTGATCCCCATTGGGGAAATTTAAGAAAACATAGCTTACAGCACTCAGTATTCCAAAGCAGTTTCCCATCTAGGTACTGACTGAGCCCATTTATTATATGTATATCTGTAATTTTTATATATTGTATATTTTCTATTACTATTATTGTTTTTTTATTTCTTATTTTCTAATTATGTTACCAAGCTTTGGCAATACGAATGTCCATATTTTGTCATGCAGTGGTGTCAGTTATCAGCTTCATTAACTATGCACATAAAGAACATCTCTGAATATGTGGCTACCAAACATTTTTTAAATAAATGTATAGTCACTATAGTCGCTGTACTATATAAAATGCTGCAGCGACTAAACATGCACACAAATGTTAACATTAAACACTTAAACGTAAAAGACTACACAGTGTGTTTGTAACTGACTGTTTCTTTTTTGTTGTAAGGGTAAAGGAAAGGAGATGACTTACTGGCTGAAAGGTGTAACAGGAGCGCAGTACAACCTGCCCACCCCACCAACAGCGTAAGAAATGCACCACGTTTCTTATAGACCACATCAGGCGGTTTTTTTTTGTATAAGGGTCAGTGCTTACTTATAGAAGTTAGACTTAGACTATAGAAGTTTTAATTTTAATTTCCTTCCATGCTGACCTTTATAAAAATATACAAAAATGGAAAGGGCTATTAGGGATTTTTCAGATTTCATTTCCTAAAAGATTCAATTTAGAGGCATGCATATACCTTGTATGTTAAAAATGAATTGCTTGAATAACATTAGACCTACCGTCATATATACAGCTATACTGTAGACATAGCTGTCAATATCTTTATTTCTTATGGGGTTGGGTAAAGTAAAGCAAAATCACAAAAATATCACATACAATGTACAGATTAGGAGAAAATGTATATACTTATTTAAGAAACTTGTATGTCATGCATCAGAAATATTCCCCACCAGACCAAGCTCAAGGTGATGTAAAGCTCACTTGACAATGGACAGTGATACCAGCAGCTTCTAATTTATGGGAGACTTTTGGTGGTTTATGGATTATATCTCACCATCCAGACAAATATTCTTCAACTATACAAATATTACAAATATTCTTTAGTTTGTGTCGATGATCAAGGACCTAAAGTTGCTTAAAAAAGTTCCAGTTATATTCTAGTTTCTTAATCTAATTCTCCCTTCCTAGGATTGGAAAATAGCTCTTTATGCTTTTTCATTGAAATGTTTGTGCTAATTGCTAATAATTATTTATTTTGTATGTATGAGTATAGAGCTGATATCGTGTAACTGTACCACTTAATAAATGTAATAAACTTACTGTATATAACCTTGTGTCCTGTCGCTCAGAGAGAATTTTCAGCGGCTGCAGCAGGACCTGGCTGATTTAATTGTGTCCACACTCTCCAAACGAGGAAACGAGATCCGGAAAACACTGTCCACACGCCAGCGCAGGAGCCAGAGACAAGGCAGCGATGGTCTTCCAGAGTACTTACACCTGACTGACCCAAGCACTTACCTATAGTTCTTTCTTTCTCTGTTTCACACGTACACACACACACAAAACCATTAATACTATGATGGAAGCCCTGATAACTGTAGAATCACAGCTGAAACTGAGCACAGTTGTCCAGTTTCCTGCATAATTTAACTTAAACGCTCCTGACTTGTCAAAAGATATTTTGGACAGGGTACTAGTTTATCACAGGGCATAACCAACCAACCCTCATACTTAGATTATTACACCTGCGGCAATTAAGCAACAGCCAGTCAACTTACTGGCATCTATCACTGAGCTGAAAGAATAAGTGCCCAGAAGTAACCAGCAAAAACACAGGAAGAATGTACTAAACTCTGGTCAGTGATCAGAGACAAGGATAAAACCCAGTTTAAAGACAAGTGTAAAGACTAACAATAGTAAAATAAGTTGTATTCTGATTCATTCAGAAGCTTCAGAACTTACAACTGTGCACTCAATAATCAGGAGATTGAAAGGTGCAATGGTGAGGAACCATAGCATATGCAGGCAGGGTGGATTTCTGAAAAGATAAGTGCACAGTAAAAATACAACATATAATAACATGTTCAAAACATGTTCTTTTAAACCTGCAGTTTTGTTCTCTGTATCATAAAATAAACAGGGTCTTATGCAGGTGCTGTGTATTGACATGTAAATATTACTGCATAACTACAGGTTAAATGTAGTGAGGTACACAATGAAGTAAAATCTGTGGTTTTATTTACAGGTTGTGATACAGCTGTATCAATAAAGACAGTTCATTATCTAGCTCAATCCCCATGACAGTTTACTCCAGATTAAGTAAAATTGTGTCTGATTGAAAGAAAGTCGTGTCTAATAACAGGGCTGAAAATGGCAGGTGACTCAGGTTGCAAAATACATCTCTTGGGTGCGCTGGGATGCATCATCAGTGATGTTCCTGGGGTTACAGGGGGTTTCGGGTCTTTCAACATCAGACCCCCTCGCCCAGGTGACCCATCCAGGGTTGATCCTGGATTGCACCCCAGCAGCGGCGGTCCACAAGCTCACCCTCTATATCCAAAGCCACCGTGTGGCTTCCTCTGTGGCTTCTGTGGTGGAACGAATGGCCCTCAACTTCGCTGCTCCAGTTAGTCCTAGGCCTGACAGTGTTTTACAGAGTGAGCACCCAGCAAACCCCCGGTAGCCCACTTCAGCTGGCTTGGCTCCTGCACTGCTCTACTAGCTCCTGATATTTGGCCAGCTTCCTCCATATTCTCTTCCCATGGCACCGTCAGCTCCCACATATTCACTCAAAACAACAACAATTAATTTCAAACAGGCACGACTTTCAATAACACTCAAGTTATTAATAATTGTTTGTACAATAGAACGGGAGAAAAAATGAGACAGTGCATGCAAAAATATACAGTTGGTCACTCAAGCCTGAAGAATGCATGCACATTTCATGACGTCATGTCACTATGAACAGCCACCTGAACCTGAACACTCATGGAGAAAATGTGGGCTCAATAATATAATATAATTATATAATATAATTCCTATATCTTGCTCATTTGGCCACTATCCTGATGAAAGCTGGTTCTGTTAGGCTTGCATTTTGGTTTAATCCTCAGACGTCTTGGAACAGGGTTCTAAATTTCCCTCAGCACAATTTCTGTGATGTCTCCAGATTCATAAAAGCTATAAAAATAACTTACACTTGTAAATAAGTCTGTGGAGCCTTAATACCAGTCGATTTAAATGGCTTAACAATATATCTGTTGGATACTAAAGTGAACTTATAATAATATGTCTGTTTTTGCATACTTATTGTGTAATCAGGATAACTGAAGATAAAAATAGCTTCATTGTATTTAGCACTTTTTATATACTAGTGGTTGAGTTTTTCGATGAATACCAGATTGTGTAGATATTTGTTGATCCCCATGCTAACATTACATATTTATAGAATTATAGTTTTAACTTGCTCAGTAAAACTGCAAACAAAAGTGAGACTGGTGATTAGCAGCATAGCTCGCAACCTAACAGGCATAATAAGTTAAACAAAATACAGAACATGGTTGTCACTTATTTTAATGTACCTGTTTGTAACCTGTTCTATGTTTAACACTGTTTTTAAAGATACATTAAAAGTATATTTCTTATTAACACATTGTTCTACACTGATTTATTTCTATTCATTCAGGACATTTTTAATGTTATGAGTAGGGATGCAACTATGCACCACAAGGCAGTTAAAAATCAGTGCACATGTGCCACGATTCGAATCGGTAATCCGGTAATTCATGTAAAATGAATCGATATTCACTTTAAGCAGCAGAGGGCACTGGCGCTTTTCACCTCACCTGGTTGCCATCACTACACAAAGTTGTACAGGACTTTCCAGCCAAATTTATTTATGTGAGGATTCTTTATTTGTATTATTCATTTCTTAATATAATGTGGGATTTGTTTTAAAATTTGAATCCAGTTTTTTTTACACAAAAAAGGGAATTGTGCAGCATTGTTCTGCATAGTTTGTACCTACCTCAGAAATAAAAGAGCATTCATTATTTAGATAAATAAAATATTTTATTTTTTAAGAGAAATAAAAGGAAACTTAAGTTGTCTTAAATTTCATTTTGTTTAAAAAATAAGGGAAAAAACGTATCGCATCGTGGGTAGAGTGTATCATTACATTCCTAGTCACAAGTAATATTTATGTACACCATTATGTCCAAATGATTGATGTAATAATTTCATTGAAGATAATACTTAAAGCAGTGGTAGCTCAGTGGTTAAGGCACTGCACTAGTGATTATAGTCTTTTATTCAAGTCCCCCATCACCAAGGTGCCACCTTTAGCTCGTAAAAGAAATGAAATATTTACATTAGCCCAGTAAAGCCACCCTAAATTTGTCTCTCAAGCCAGTCATTATTTCATCTTTATTTCTAAATCTTTGCAAAAGCTGGCTGTAAAACCTACCTTGTTAAATACGTCAGTGTACTTTTACCCTTATAGTGATAAAAATGCACAGAGGACTTATTTAGAGGAGGATGCATTTCCTCTTTAAGTTTTGTTTCTATGTACTTTATATGTATTGATATCTCCGGCTTGCATATCTTGGGGTCTAGAACTGGTTTACACATAAATAAAAGAATTAAAAGAATCATAAATAAATTGAACTGAAGTGGCCATTTACATCAAGTTTACACCAAGAACAATCCATGATTATTCATCTACCCAGCCAATTAACTTTTCTAACAACTAGTTGTGCTAGTAATTGTTACTTGTGCTAATCTTTCATGCAATCCAAGCCTCTCTGATATTAACATTCCAAACAACACCTATGCTTATTAAAACCATAACGCAATCAACTCCATCATCTGTTTACACCAGTTTCACTTTAAGTGGTAACGTCCTAAACTATCCTCCAATCACCCATTCAGGTTTGAAGCTGCAACTTGTACAACTCAATATGAACCATCATGTGGTCATGTGGTTCAAACCCCAGTGCGCTGCTCATCACAAGCATATCACAGTTAGAGAAAACATATTTAAGACCTCAGGAAAGGTTCATAAACAGCTTGCTGTGCTATAACTAAAGCTTTTTATGTCCCGTAAATTAAATCTATAAAATAGCAACGACATACATACCCATAATTAAATACTGTATACAGCAACAAATTCTGCAACACACATCCTCCCAATTTACTTCAGTTTTCAATCTTTTTTTTTTATAAAAACAAATATAAAAAAGCAAAAGCAGAGTTCCTCTTTCCTATTCCACAATTTTATAATCGCCTTTATTACACTGCTGTGGGTCGAAAACATCCTTTGGATTTATCGAAATATCCGTTCATTCAGATGGAGAAAATATGGAGGAAGGGGATTCATCAGACCATAGCGTCATCCAGCGTGCAGGGGTCCTGGTTTATGTCTTTACACCAAGTTATGCATCATTCTATTCTGCAAGATGCTCTCTTCACAGTGAAGCCTCTTTTTCATCATTTACAGTCTGTGGTGTGTGTAGTTTAACCACGAGGATGCAACATCTATTTCTTGTCGCTGTACAAAAGCAACAGATCCAGTTCTCACTGCATACACACAGACAGAAAAACAGACACACACACACAATGGTTTTACTGTGAGATGTTCTATTAACTTGCATAGTAATAATAATAATGGTTACAACACTTTAGTATTGATGCCATTCTGTAGTCTGCTTTTTTTATTGATCTTTTTTTCTATTCACTTTTTAAGCTCTTACCCGATTGTGTCATCTTGTAGATTCGGTTCATGGCAGTGGTGATGAAAAGCTCGTGGACAATTTTTACAGGTGACCAGGTCTCCCTCAGCTTTACACATGAAGCACACATCGTCATTATTCTGATCCCGCTAGTTTTAAGAATAGGCAGAAAAAGTTACATTATTCAGTAATTCGAGTATTTATATGCTGTGTAAGGACCCTGATTGGCGGAAGAGATGCCTGTGCAGAAATACACAGTAATAACATGCTGATAGAGAAAGGACCAATGCTGTGGTAAGCTAGCAAAAATAATTAGCTCTTAAAATAGGGGTCATTGGGCAAAAAAGCATTATACAAACATAGAAATAATTTGACATACCAGATGTAAAGGATCTCCTGTGCAGATGGGACACTCGCAGTTCAGTGTGTGAAGTGTTAGCACCCGTTTCTAAAACAGCCGTCAAACAGTGTGTAAACGTAAAGTAAAGATGGTGAGCAAAATAACATACACCGATCAGGCATAACATTATGACCACCTTTCTAATATTGTGTTGAACCCCCTTTTGCTGCTCCATACGCAACAAACTGTGATGCACTGTGTATTCTGACACCTTTCTTTCAGAACCAGCATTAACTTCATCAATTTGAGCTACAGTAGCTCGTCTGTTGGATCGGACCACACGGGTCAGCCTTCGCTCTCCATGTGCATCCATGAGCCTTAGCCGCCCATGACCCTGTCGCCGGTTTATCACTGTTCCTTCCTTGGACCACATACCGGAGAGCTGCAGTTTTGGAGATGCTCTGACCGAGTCATCTAGCCATCACAATTTGGCCCTTGTCAAATTCGCTCATATCCTTACGCTCGCCCATTTTTCCTGCTTCTAACACATCAACTTTGAGGATAAAATGTTCACTTGTTATATCCCACCCACTAACAGGTGCCGTGATGAAGAGATAATTAGTGTTATTCACGTCACCTGTCAGTGGTCATAATGTTATGCCTAGTCGGTGTATAAAGCAGATGACAGAAAACTTGATGTAATTTAATTGAACACACACTTAATATGTCAAATTATTTTACACATTTTTAAAGCAGTTGTAGCCTAGTGGTTAAGGCACTGGACTAGTAATCAAAAGGTTGCTGGTTCAGTCCCCACCACTGCCAGGTTGCCACTGTTGGACCCTTGGCCTTCAATTGCTTAAACAAAATACTGTCACAGTACTGTAAGTCGCTTTGGATAAAAGCGTTTGCCAAATGCCTAAAATATAAATGTAATATTGGGCAGTTGTAGCCTAGCAGGTAAGGTACTGGACTAGTAATCAAAAGGTTGCTGGTTCAATCCCCACCACTGCCAGGTTGCCACTGTTGGACCCTTGACCTTCACTTGCTTAAACAAAATACTGTCACAGTACTGTAAGTCGCTTTGGATAAGAGCATCTGCAAAATGCCAAAAATGTAAATGTAAAGCAATTAAAAGCTTTTTTAAGCAATGCCTGATACTTGGGTTTACATTGTAAAAGCTAGCTTTAATTAAAAGGTTGGGAACAGGTGAAATTTAGATTTTTGTTTACCATTATTAGCTGTCCGAGAGGGATGCCATGGCCTTTGATGTCTCGTCTCCAGTTCCCACTGGACATGTTCTGATTGAGGAACTCTTCAGGAGTGAGCCAGGCATTCTGCGTCCTTATGCATTTTCCACAAGTGGCTGAAACACAGAGACAAGAAAAGAGTGGATCAAAAAGCAGAGGTGTTATTAACATCACAGTTGCCCAAAGGTTACCCACTAGGAGAAGATGTTTGTTTGTTTGTTTATTAGCATTTTAATGTCATGTTTTACACTTTGGTTACATTCATGACAGGAACGGTAGTTACTCATTACACAAGATTCATTAGTTCACAAGGTTATATCAAACACTGTCCTGGACAATTTAGTATCTTCAATTCACCTCACTTGCATGTCTTTGGACTGTGGGAGGAAACCGGAGCACCCGGAGGGGACCGCCCCACCTGGGGATTGATCCCAGGACCTTGTTGTGAAGCAACAGTGCTACCCACTTAGCCACCGGAGTCACTTAGTGCAGGAGGAGATGAAGGACATGTAAAAACGTTTGCCAACATATAAAATTATTACAATCATTACAATTATATAAAATATCTTTTTTATAACCTAAACATTATCAGACAAGGTAACTGATGACTAAATTGTAAAACTGTATTTTGGTTTGATGATCCTCTGTGAAGCATCCTAGTGCTTTACTAGCATTTGCATTTATATAAAACAGACACAAATCCTCACCTGTAGCAAAGCGCTTCACATTTAAAACCCCTTTTCCTCTGAAACACGTAACAGAAAAAGAGTCGCCTTGAAACTGTGACATACTGTCATCATCACTCTCTGCATCACTACTGACGCTGTTCTGCTCTGAACTTGTCTCTGAAGTGCTTTGAAATTCGGATGTGTGACCATCTACAAGCAAAACATCAAGAGATCAGTGTTATCATATAACCTACACATAAACCAAATTAATAAAAAAATACAGTGGTACCATTAGTTCCTTGTAGAGGAGAAGCTTACTAACAGGGATAGACACAGCTTTATAGAATGCTAGATGTGACCAAACGTACCGCATCACAAAAATAACCACAGAATAGAATAAACACCGGTGGCCCTGTCCTAAATCAGTATAAATGTATATTTGTGCTAGCTGTTCAGTACAGTAGGGGTCCATATTTAAATGGGTAGCCACCTGGTGTAACCTATAAAGTCAGTGATTGCTTTCAATGTTTGCATATTATACTCCTACAAGAGATTTTTGTTGCCCCTATAAATATAAATTGCATTTAACCTTTTATGGAAAAGTGTGGAGAAGCACAGCAAGAAGGTCTTGGTGTGACCTTCTTTCTGTGCGGATTTCCTGCGTGGGTTTCCTCCGGGTGCTCCGGTTTCCTCCCACAGTCCAAAAACATGCAGTCAGGCTAACTGGAGACACTGAATTGTCCTATAGGTACCTAACCACTAAAATGCATAAATCAGTGCATTGTAGTGCCGGTCCCAAGCCCGGATAAATAGGGAGGGTTGTGTCAGATAGGGCATCTGGCATAAAACTGTGTCAAATCAATAATGCGGATCACGTTCTGCCAGCGAGGTAATAGGTAATAGGTAGTCTTTTTGGACCTGAAAGATTTTCTTTAAAACTGCTCCAACCTTCCACCAAAAAACATTTTGGACTTGTGTAAAAAGCATTCCAAGAGGAATTAAAGCTGTTCAGAAGACTCTATATTACTTATTTCACTCTACATATATCATTATGTAATAATTATTATTACATATTATTGCACTGAATTTTAAAGGTTATGTATGTCATGATAAACATGAAGGTTTTTTAAGGTTCATGTTCTAACGATGATTACAGGATAAGCAATGTTCTTATACTTAGACAAAAGGCATCGATCCATGTCTGAATTAACCTCGCTTTTTGCTCAGTCATGCTCAGACAGTCACAAAGTTAAAAGTCAAAATCAAAGAAAATCATTTATTTTATTTAATTTTATATAATTGAGGTATCCACATACTTTTGGCCGTATAGTTTACACTGCTATAATATATACAGTAAGTCATAATATAAGTCAATTTTAAAGGTTATGTATGTCATGATAAACATGAAGGTTTTTTAAGGTTCATGTTCTAACGATGATTACAGGATAAGCAATGTTCTTATACTTAGACAAAAGGCATCGATCCATGTCTGAATTAACCTCGCTTTTTGCTCAGTCATGCTCAGACAGTCACAAAGTTGAAAGTCAAAATCAAAGAAAATCATTTATTTTATATAGTTTTATATAATTGAGGTGTCCACATATACTTTTGGCTGGAAAGTTCACACTGCTATAATGCCATGTGTTTTATATTACACTTACTTTTGCCATGTCTACTACTTCTTCTGGTCTTTAACAGTTCCATTCTTCTCTGTAATTAAAAGGATGTACATTAATATTACCTTACATTTAGTCATTTAGATTATTCTAAAGATTATAGATTAAAAATAAATATGTATTGCGAAAACTGAAATTCTTTAGTTTTAATCTCCTTGATCAGGGTGGCAGTGGCAACAAGAGAGAGGTAAGTTCCAATTTGCCCTGACTGATTTGGGTGGAAAAGGGCTAGTAACCAGGGGTCTACTCCCTTTTTAGCCCAGCCTTTTTCCACCCAGCAGACTTGTAGCCAATTTTGTCTGTTGCAGGCATTGCCAGTTGTGTCTGCTAGGGGGCGCCCAGCTGACCGGAGAGCTCAGAATCCCAGTGCTGAATCAATCTAATTAAAAAACATGTTTAGGGAACTTTTTTACCATTGTGTGAGAGAAAATATTTACACTACTGTATTTTGACTACATAAAGGCACATATTTGAAAACAAATGGCAGCCGTACCTCTTTATCCCGTGTGCGCTTTTGTTTAAACGATGGAGATGAAAGTAAACGTTCCTACAACACATTAGAATGAGTGATCATAAATGATTAGCAAAACGTTAAATATAAATAAATCATGAATATTACGTATATATGTATTATGTAAGTTGTGTACATTATGTAAAACATTATTAGTTATGGTTTCAGTATTCAGTCATTCTGTTTATACTGCAGTTATAATGCTTTGTTACCTGGATGAGTGTTTGTAGCTGAATCTGGTAGCAAGAAACGCTAGTCTTCCATTTTTTGTTTTTCTCTTTTCCTCCAAACTTCTCAAATTCACCTGGGGTGAACCACTGACCTTCAGAAAAGATGCACGTCTCACCTAATTAGACAGGGTTATAGTAAAAAAAACACAGTTAACAATAACTTCAGATAAGCATGACTGTTTATTAAGTATGACCTGCACAGAGCCTGGATCTCAACCCAATATTACACATATGGGGTGAATTGGAACATACTAAAGTTAGACACCTAATTAAATTGATATTATGACTGGCCCAGCAAGACATTCTTACAACATATTCTATGTATTCCATAAAAGACTACATCTGCTTACACCTTATGCTCAAGAAGCTCAAGGACAATGCCTTCATCAACTGTCTTAAAGGCGGCACTAGGATGTTAGAGCATTAGGATGGCACAGAAGAGAAGGAGAAGGAGAACTCATAGCCAAACAGGAGATTTTGTGCTCTAAAAAGCTTTGAAACCAGACTGGATCATTGTGGATTCCACTTAATGTCAACTGACAAAGAACAATTGTTTTCAGTACTGTAGAAATAAGTTCTATAATTTATATAATGTTGTTTTACTGTGTGATTAAACACTTTTAAAGGTTTTTCTACTTTATAATGGAGAGAACGCTAGGACCTGTTGCATTAAAGACAAGGGAGTTTATAATGCAAGGTAGTGGGCTTCATTAGAGATTGGGACTTGAGTCTGCGACTCAGACACACAGTGACTTCAGACTTAACTCGGACTCATTTCAAATGACTCGGACTTAACTCATGACTCGCAAAAAATGACTTGTAAACAACAAAAGTTTTTAGCATCAGCATTTACATTAGTTACGTGTGACAATTAACCCGTCTTTTTTACATTTGCAACGCACACAATGGGTAAATGTTCCAGCCAGCTTCCGGCGTAGTGATGAAGTGTCGCTCCCTACACAGTTTGAAGTTTACTTCATTTGAACATTTTCATTACCTTTGGATTGGAATCTCACTTAAAATGGTGGAATACCCTACGTAGTGCACTTTACAGAAACAATTGTAGTGAATGGAACACTCCTACAGAATTGGCACAAATGGTTGAAAGACCGCTTTCTGAACCAATCAAACCTTCAGATTTTTATGTTTAGTAAGAAATGCTGTTATTTGCATTTATTCAGTTTGCGTCACACAGATGATGTGCCAGTAAAACGCTTGATTGGCTTTTTAACGAGTTGTTTTACTTCACAACAGGGAAAAGTTTGGAGGTTTTTAATTATAAGCACATTTATAAAATAACGGATTATATTCCTAATGGGACACATGGTTATAAATTTAAGGTGTGTTTTGGATTTTGGCCGCTGTGCCGTAATTTATCGCGTGCTTTTGTTTTGCAATAAAAACAAAACGTATCAGTTTAAGCTTTTAACTGGTACCTTCTTGTTACAGAAATTACATTCATTTGCACAATGACTAGGAAAGTAAAGGCACTAAGTCAAATGGCAAAATACAGTGGCTTATCTGTTGTTGTTTTTTATTTAAACTTGACTTGGACTCCAGTCTAAAGACTTGTGACTTGACTCAGACTCTAGCCTAAATTCGTATTTTGTGACTTCTCTGCTTTAGGTTAAGAACAAAGTTTCCTAAAAAGGAGAGAGAGACTTGATTGATGGGTTCAATTAAACCGATGAACTGCGGAACAATGTACATTTATATGTAAATCAGATGGGTGACTACAACCACAGGTTAGGAAATGTGATCTTCCTGTCTCATTTGTAGAAAAAAAAACAAGAACTTGAAGATTCTGCATAAAACAACACAAGCATTGTAGTAATAAAATGCAATTAAATTGTATTTGATATAACAAATACAATTATTAGTTAATTATTAGTAAATAAAGTTATTTGATTTAACTTTATGATGTTTTCTGGAGGTAATGTTAAAGGTTAAGGGCTCTGTGTGGGCCAGTTAAGTTCTTCCACACCAAACTCACCCAACCGTTTCTTTATGGACCTTGCTTTGTAAAAAGAAAAGGGCCTTCCTCAAGCTGTTCACACTAAGTTGGAAGCATACAATAGTTTTCACAACCTCTTAAAAGTAACCCCATAGCATCATCCCTACTACAATAACTAAAGAAGCATACGTAAGACACCAAACACCTCAGCTGATTTGCTACTTTTACAGTGAAGGTAAGAAAATAAATGACATAATATAACATACCGTTGTTATACTTCTCCTTATGCAGGGTGCCTTCTTTGTCTCCACATATGACAGGCAGCTGATCGTTCTTCCTGATGGTCTCTCTCAATTTCTTACTTATTGAAGAATCTGAAATGATGCAAATATATGAATTATGTTGCCTTTACAGGGACACTACCCACAACTAGTCTTAATGTCTTATAGATCATTAGATCATTATAGATCATACCCTGTACATGATAGTGTAATTGAACAAGGTGCATAAACAAACAAACACACACACACACACACACACACACACACATTATGGCAGTGGTAGCTCAGTGGTTAAGGTACTGGACTACACTGTGTTCCAAATTATTATGCAAAAAGTGTTTAGGAGTGATAAGGTAAGAATTTTTTTGTTTGTCAGTTAAACTCATTGATGGTGATGTGTGTCAGGGCTCTTTATATCACTGAAAGCAATTGCAGACACCTGTGCTAATTAGTTTGGCAGGTGTGTCCAATTAAAGGCAAGACTACTTAAGAAGGCTGTTCCACATTATTAAGCAGCCTACATTTTCAGCCAAAATGGGAAAGAAAAAGGATGTGTCGGCTGCTGAGAAGCAACAAATTGTGGAGTGTTTAGGTCAAGGCATGACTACAATCAACATTGCCAAGACACTTCATCGTGATCATCGCACAAACAAGAAGTATGTAGCTGATTCAGAGCACACACTTGTGCGTGCTGATAAGGGAAAATTGAGGACTCTTTCCAACAGGCAATTACGTCAGGTTAAAAGAGCAGCTGCAAAAATGCCTTGTCATAGCAGCAGACAAGTTTTTGAAACTGCTGGTGCCTCCAACGTCCCCCGAACAACAAGATGCAGGGTCCTTCAGAGGTTTGCAGCTGTGCGTAAGCCATCCTGTCGACCTCCTTATCCACTGCACACAAGCAGAAACGGCTCCAGTGGGCCAAACAATACATGAAGACTGACTTCAAAACTGTTTTGTTCACCGATGAGTGCCGTGCAACGCTCGATGGTCCAGATGGATGGAGTGGAGGATGGCTGGTTGATGGACACCCCATGCAAACAAGGCTACGGCGCCAACAAGGAGGAGGTGAAGTAATGTTTTGGGCTGGAATCATGGGGAGAGAGATTGTCGGCCCCTTTAGGATCCCTGAAGGGGTAAAGATGACCTCCATAATGTATGTGGAGTTTCTCAAACAGCACTTCCTGCCATGGTTCAAGAAGAAGAACCGTGCATTCCGCAGCAAGATCATTTTCATGCATGATAATGCACCGTCTCATGCTGCAAAGAACACATCTGCATCTCTGGCTGCTATGGGCATAAAAGGGGACAAACTTATGGTGTGGCCCCCATGCTCCCCTGACCTCAACCCCATTGAGAACCTCTGGAGCATCATCAAAAGGAGTGTCTATGATGGCGGGAGGCAGTTCACATCTAAGCAACAGCTCTGGGAGGGTATTCTGTCCTCATGCAAAACAATTGAAGCAGATACCATCCAAAACCTGACAAATTCAATGGACGAGAGAGTTCAGAAGCTCCTTTCGAACAAGGGGTCCTATGTGCAAATGTAACATCACCTAGAATAAAGTTTTGACTTGAAAACTGTTTGATTTCAGTTTGTAATAACCTGCTAATGCTTATAATTTCACAAATGACCATTTTTTTGTTCTTTATAAAAATTAAAAGGTTGAAAACTCTGCTGTGCATAATAATTTGGAACATGCATTTTGAGTGCATTTTGAGTGTTTTATTTTTTTTTAAAATATACTGTTATCATTGGCAGTTTGTTCAAAAACCTTTCAATTGTACTCTAATAGTTGATGACTGGAAAATTACAATGACTGCAATTCATATAGGTAATTTTGGAAAATCTGAGAAAATATTATTTGCATAATAATTTGGAACACAGTGTAGTTATAAGAGGGTTGCTGATTCAAGCCCGACTACTGCCTGGTTGTCACTGTTGGACCCTTGAGCAAGGCCCCTACCCCTCAGTTGCTTAGGTGCTGTATATTGTCATCACTGTGAAGAGTCGCTTCGACTAAAGGCGTCTGCTTAGGGTCATAAATGTAAATGTACCAGTTTCTTTGACGCCCGAGTATAAAGTACAATTATTTAAATGTTTCAATAAATTATATAATAATGCCTACAAATAGGATCATATGTAATAGTTTTACATAGCAAGAGAAACATGTCAAAATATAAATATTAATATAAAATATGATATGTGCATGATAGTAAAATTAAAGAACATATGTATGTGAGTGACTCATTAAATTCCACTATCATACGCTGAGGCCACACCTCCCATACTAGACCTGACATGCACAAAATATGCCTCCTTACCCTACATCTGACATGTACAGAAACCATGATTCATACAAAATCAATGCCTCTTTGCTAAAAATAATATGCCACACTTTATTTATAGATACAGAGACAGAGGTCTCGAATCTCTCACTAGAACTAACAGGTACAGAGCCAAACCATCTTTTTTAAACTGACCGGCATTGAAACTACGCCACCTTAAAAGAGACTGACAAGTACAGAGGCCTCCTCCTGCTTGTCTGGACTGAGAGTTTTAGATATCAAGCGTCACTAAGACTCACAGACACAGGCACACTTCATTCATTAGGAGCGAGAGTTCACACTACAGGATTTTCGCCCTGATTTTCACTCACCCACAAGTTGCCAACAGATGTGGCAGCTGGGAGGCAAATCAGCATTCGTACTGGGTTTGAAAATCGACTCTCGATCACTACGTGTAAACTGTTCGTTCCAAGCGACTCGCTGATCATCAGCCCACTGACACATTTAAAAATTGACACAATTTACTCAGGCAGGTAATGTTTTCCTGGCATTCACTAAACCCAGACTCGTCCTTTAGAACGCCAGACAGAGAAGTTTAATTCAGCACTCCACAGAACACATTTCCACTGCTCCAGAGTCCAGTGGTGGCGTTCTTTACACCACTTCATCTGAAGCTTAGCATTGTGCTTGGTGATGCAACGCTTGCATGAAGCTGATCAGCCATGGAAACCATTGCCACAAAGCTCCCAGCACACAGTGTTTTTTTTTTTTTACTGATTTTAATGCCAGACGAGGTTTGGAACTCATGCTCCCATAACTAAACTAACTACATAAGACACCAAACACCTCAGCTGATTTGCTACTTTTACAGTGAAGTTAAAAAAATAAATGACATAATTAGGGATGCATCAATACCATTTTTTCCCAACCGAGTACAAGTACAAGTACATGTATTTTTGTACTTGCCGATACCGATACCAATACCTAATGGATCAGATATCTGACATGTTAGAACAGGGGTTTTCAACCTGTGGAGTACTTGGCTGGGGGGGCGCGAGTGAGACATATTTGATTAGTCTCACTGACCACGCACTCAAGCACGTTTAATGTTATTCAGTTCAGTTTCAGTCTGAAAAAAACCTTCAAAATAGAGCTAACAGTGAAGATAATCGGTGACAAAAGCAACGACCACTGTTATAGGACGTGTGTGTGTCTTTAAGAGAGGAGATGCTCTGTTCACTGTATTGATATAAGTGATTCAGGAGTCGATTCATTTTAAGCGCAGCGTAAGTTTCTTTTCTCAGTCATCTCTGTTTTTACTGTTATAATGAATGTTGCGGTTGTAAATAAACACCAACTACTAAAGAACATTTTTTTTAAACACCAACTACTAAAGAACAACTCGCTTACCTTAAAAAGCTCAGGCTTAATTATACTGCTTATTACCGAACTAACCAACTTAGTAATTGATGAACTTTTGTCTATGCTTGACTCTGTGAAGTAACGTTTTCTGCTCTCATCTACATCAAAAAGCAAGAACCGCTTATGATTTACCAAAGTGAACCACAAATTTATATAATGTGCTGATAGAATCAGCTCAGATGGGATCGGGCTGTATTATTTTTTTAAAGTAATATTTTCAATCAGCATCGTATGTATGATGTGCACAACGTTATTTTAGCTTGTCTGAAGCCTTCTCAATGATTCCGTGGCACAAGTTCGCGGTTGGCACACGAAGGGGGGCGCATGTCCAAAAAGGTTGAAAACCCCTGTGTTAGAAAACTTGATCCGGTCGCCGAGCGCTCGTTGGATAGTTGGATAGTTCACACTTAGCGATCGAGAGCCGAGTTTTGATCGGCCGAGCGAACGCCGAGTTGCTCCAGAGCCGGCAAATCTAGCGCCGACCAGTCGCCGAGCGAAAATCAGGGCAAAAATCGTGTAGTGTGAACTAGGCATAACGCAGCAACGTGCACTAGGCACACGGTATCGGATGTTTAGTATCGGAGCCTCGTTTGCGAGTACGAGTACAAGTTAATGAGAGCGGTATCGGGCAAATACCTGATACCAGTATCCGTACTCATGCATCTCTAGACATAATACAACATACCGTTGTTATACTTATCCTTATGCAGGGTGCCTTCTTTGTCTCCACATATGACAGGCAGCTGATCGTTCTTCCTGATGGTCTCTCTCAATTTCATACTTATTAAAGAATCTGAAATGATGCAAATATATGAATTATGTTGCCTTTACAGGGACACTACCCACAACTAGTCTTAATGTCTTATAGATCATTTGCTTTTCTGTTATACCCTGTGCATGATAGTGTAATTGAACAAGGTGCATAAACACACACACACACACACACACACGTTAGGGCAGTGGTAGCTCAGTGGTTAAGGTACTGGACTAGTTGTCAGAGGCTACTGCTAGGTTGTCACTGTTGGACCCTTGAGCAAGGCCCATACCCCTTAGTTGCTTAGGTGCTGTATACTGTCACAACTGTGAGGAGTCGCTTCGACTAAAGGCGTCTGCTTAGGGTCATAAATGTAAATGTACCAGTTTTTTTGCCCCCTCGAGTATAAATTATTTAAATGTTTCCATAAATTATATAATAATGCCTACAAATAAGCTCATATATAACAGTTGTTTTAGATAGCAAGATAAACATGTTAAAATATAAGTATTAATATAAAATATGATATGTGCATGATAGTGAAATTAAAGAACATATGTATGTGAGTGACAACAAATTCCACTACCATATGCTGAGGCCACACCTCCCATACTAGACCTGACATGCACAAAATATGCCTCCTTACCCTACATCTGACATGTACAGAAACCATGATTCATACAAAATCAATGCCTCTTTGCTAAATATAATATGCCACACTTTATTTATAGATACAGAAACAGAGGTGTTGACTTGGTCTACAAATCCCCCAGATCTCAATGCAATCAAGCATCTGTCGGATGTGCTGGACAAACAAGTCCGATCCATGGAGGCCACACCTCACAACTTACAGGAGTTAAATGATCTGCTGCTAACATCTTGGTGCCAGATACCACAGCACACCTTCAGGGGTCTAGTGGAGTCCATGCCTCGACGGGTCAGGCCTGTTTTGGCAGCAAAAGGGGGACCAACACAATATTAGGAAAAGAGTCATAATGTTATGCCTGATCGGTGTATGTGGACCTGTTGGCAACTCAAAATCCTGTAGTGTAAAAAGTGTTATGTTGAGCGATGGCCAATCAGAGTGCACGATGAGAGAGGGCAGTTGTAGCCTAGTGGTTAAGATACTGGACTAGTAATTGAAAGGTCACCAGTTCAAGCCCCACCACTGTCAGGTTGCTACTGCTGGGCCCTTGAGCAAGGCCCTTAATGCTCAATTGCTTAGATAACATACTATCACACTACTGTAAGTCGCTTTGGATAAAAGCGTCTGCTAAATGCTGAAAATGTAAATGATATGTAGTGAGAGGAAACTCGGAGAAGTTATAAATGTCAACAAGCATGGCTACAGCAAAATATAGTTTCTATCAGAATACATCAGCGCACACACACAAGCTTTACAGTATTTGTGACCTTATCCTCCATGCCAAACTATAATACCTACGCCTACGTTTTCATTGATATTTACTTAACTTAGCACAGTGCCCACACCTGCATCACTGAGATTGTCCAGCACAAACGTTCTGCCTGCTACACTAGCAATGACAGGCACAAAGATTTAAAGGTTATTAAAGCCACACTGTTTTAACTGGGACAAAACTTTAGCCATGTAAAACCTGAGTGATAACAGTGTTTGGGTTTAGAGACATGATGACCTTGCAGTCATACAGAATTGTTATATGTTTTTGAAAACTAGCTTTAGAAACAAGTATGACATATAACAGTTATTATGCAGGGCAAGCAGTAGCCTAGTGGTTAGGGTACTGGACTAGTAATGAGAAGGTCGCTGGTTCAAGCCCCATTACTGCCAGGTTGCTGCTGTTGGGCCCTTGAGCAAGGCCTTAACCCTCAATTGCTCAGATTGTATACTGTAAAGTCGCTTTGGATAAAGGCGTCAGCTAAAAATGTAATGTAAATGTTATTTGAACAAGCTGTAACCCTTGTATGTGCAGCTGAAATCAAAAGTTTACACACCTTTTTAGAAGGAATGTCGCCCCTATTTCATTTTCTTCCATTTTTGCACTAATTTTAATATTAGACAAGGATACTCCAATTACATTTTATTATGCTTTACTGATCATTTATTAAAAAATAAATGCTGTGCAGCCCTATCTGGCTCTATGTGGAAGACGTTATTGTCCCCTTAGATACCAAATCAACCAGTTAACCAAATTCAATTAAATATTGGTTTCAAATGTACTAATCACTAAAATGTGAAGCAGACTATGAGGTCTCAAAAACAGCACATTCTAATAAACTTCAAATATTTACATTTATGGCATTTAGCAGACGCTCTTATCCAGAGTGACTTACATAAGTGCTTACATAGTAAACATTACCTTACTCCAGTTTAAGTAGACAATAGTTCAAGAACACAAATCTGTTGAAACCCTGTTAGAACAAAATGTGGGTTTTTTTTGCAGGAAATAAATAAGAGTGTTAGTAAGTAAGTACATGTCAGCTTAAGTGCTTGGTAAAAAGGTGATGAAGGTTTTTAATTGTTTTTTAAAGACAGCGAGAGACTCAGATTTTCGGACAGATAGAGGAAGTTCGTTCCACCACTTGAGTGCAAGTACAGAGAAAAGCCTTGATGCATGTCTCCCTCGAGTCCTGTGTGGAGGATCAAGTGGAGTGAGACTAGAGGCTCGGAGGTTGCGTGGTACAGAGCGGGGTTTGATTAGGCCACGAAGGTAGCTTGGGGTCAATTTTTGGCTTTGTATGCAAGCATCAGTGTTTTAAACTGAATGTGTGCAGCTACAGGAAGCCAGTAAAGAGAATACAGCAGTGGGGTGATGTGGCAGTGTTTAGGTTGGTAAAAAACAGGCGAGCAGCTACATTTTGAATGAGTTGCAAGGGTTTAATAGTGGACATAGGAGCACCTGCCAGGAGGGAGTTGCAGTAGTCCAACCGTGAGATTACAAGTGATTGCACCAGGATCTGAGTAGCTTCCGTGGAGAGAAATGGCCGAATCTTTCTGATGTTGTAGAGGAGGAACCGGCACGATCTCGTCATGCCGCATGGCTACATGAGCAGAGAAGGTCAGTTGGTTATCCAGGACGACACCAAGGCTCCTTACATTATCAGACGGTCTGATTTGGGAGTCATCAAGAGAGATGAGTAGGTCCTTGGTTGGAGATTGATCTCCAGGAATATGTAACAGCTCAGTCTTACTTACAAATACAGATGCCAAAGAAAGTCATGCAATATACCAATATGGAAAGGGTTACAAAGCCATTGCTAAGGCTTCAGCAAACCCCATTAAGAGGCATTATCCACAAATGGAGAAAAGAGGTGAACCTTATCAAGGTTGCCAGCCTACCTGTTTCACTGCTGCATTTGTATTCTTGCAACAATCCACATTTGATTATTCGGCTTTAAATCATTCAGTAGCTCAAGAAATTTGCAGGAAGCTGTTATATTAAAAAAAGTATAAACCTATGAATCATGTTGTAACGCTAAATGGGCTATGACAGGAGGGGCAGACACACAGAGACGTTTAAACTAATTATTTAATAATAAAAGACATGACAGGGATTACAGATTTAAACACAAGACAGGTTATACTTTACAAGACAAGACCAGATACAAACACACATAATTTATGCTAAGCTAAATGCTAACGCTAATGCTAACAAATGCTAAACACACAAACAAAGCTAAATGCTAATGTAATCTAAACATACAAGAAACCTAAACCCTAAGCTAATCAAGAACTAGACAGGACAAACAAGAACAGAATCAAACAAGGCATGAGTAAGACAACAGGCTAAGACAGACAGGCTAAGGCTAACATGCTAAACAGACTAAGCAGAGCTAAACAGACTAAACTTACTGACAGATAGGAACAAAGGCAAATGCAAAATTCAAAGTAAATCAAAATCTACACAGAGTTCAAGAGCACAAGCAAGGCAAACCAGAGTCACATCAAAAACCAAACCAACAGAGTTACAGGAAAATAGTTCCCCCCAGACTGCTCCCCCCAGACTGCTCCCCCCAGACTGCTCCCCCCAGACTGCTCCCCCCAGACTGCTCCCCCCAGACTGCTCCCCCCAGACTGCTCCCCCCAGACTGCTCCCCCCAGATTAATGGCAGTTGGCATACCAACTTCAGGTGCATTACCACTACCTACTGAGCTGGGGTGTGAAGTGAGACTGCAGGATAGTGAGCTAGATGAATTGGTACATCCCTATATTCTTCAGAAACAAAATAATTTGTTTATGTACCAGACTCATCCATGTCTCTTGAGACAGCAATCCCTTCAAATTAAATTTTTTGTGACCTTTTACCATAAGTACTGTATATCAAATAGGAGTTGTCTTTGAATAGAATGTTCCACACAGTGAAGTAGTACATGTTCAGCAGTCCCTATGCATGCAATACAGACAAAGCCCTGTGTCGTGTTTCTGAATGCGGTGTAGTGATGAATTCAATAAGGTGTGACCTGAACCACTTCTTGTCTCTGCCCGTATCCATCCAACTGTACCTGTACCTATCCTAGGCTGGATATTGTACAGATGTCTACCCTTTGACTCATGTTCCCACTCACTCTGCCATAGGGTTTGAACATGCCTCTTAAGGAGTACTTTCACCTCTGTCTTAATGAGAGGAATTGCCATTTTGCATCTGGATCGTTTCAAACATTGTTTCGCTACCATATCAGCTATTTCATTTTCACCTACTCCCACATGTGCCGGAACCCAAAGGAATTTTACACCTATACACTGCAAGCCTAAACAATAGCTGCATCCGCAATCACATACTTCCATACTCAATAGTACGCGAAATGAGTACGCGAGAGCGGTTAGTATGTCCGAATACATAGTATACATAAGAAGGTACGCGAGAAGTACCCGGATGACCTACTTCTTGGGCAGCCATGTTTGAGTATGCAAGCGATGCACACTTGTGGTCCGCTAATGTATCCCATAATGCAACTGGAGCTGCGTAGGCGTTCGAATAAGAAACAAGAAAGATAGCGGAAAACGGAGAGTCCTCTGTTCACAAGTGTAAGTAAGATAAATAAAATAAAAATTTTAAAGACGAATAAACAACAAAAAGACGATAAAGATCCAAAATGTTTGGTGAGTGGGTGTTAGTAATGAGTCTGTAACTATGGTGATATTACGTCATCACGTCATCACTTGACGTTGGTAAGATGGCGGATGTAGTACGTAGGGGTGTTCTGTAGTATGTAAAAGTATGTACTTTTTTACCGGCCGAGTAGTGCATACTTCCTCCAATCTAGTACGCACTCTGTAAGTATGCGATTCCGGACGCAGCTAATGTCTGGTAGTTTTCTAATATTAGATCCAGCCTGCAAGACGACTTCCCCCAGACTGTTCCCCCAGCTTCCCCCTTAAATACCCTCAGATGATGGGCAGCTGGGGCTAATTAGCAGAAAAGACCAATCATAAAGAAGGGCTTCGGCTTGAGACTGAGAGCTCCACTGAGAAAACCACAGAAAGAGCGCTCACTTTTCTACATTGCAACCATCACAGACTTTTTTTAAAGGGTTAGGTAAACACACATGGGCCATTTATATGGATACACCTAAATAAAATGGGAATGGTTGGTGATATTAACTTCCTGTTTGTGGCACATTAGTATATGGGAGGGGGAAAACTTTTCAAGATGGGTGGTGACCATGGCGGCCATTTTGAAGTCGGCCATTTTGGATCCAACTTTAGTTTTTTCAATGGGAAGAGGGTCATGTGACACATCGAACTTATTGAGAATTTCACAAGAAAAACAATGGTGTGCTTGGTTTTAACGTAACTTTATTCTTTCATGAGTTATTTACAAGCTTCTCTTTGTTTACAGCCATTGACATGTCGCAGAGGTTAACACGTGAGGAGCGGATATAAATTGTGTTGATGTCTGGTGAACGCAGTACCCGGGTCATTGCAGCAGATTTCAATGCAAGACACCCTACGAGACCACCCATCTCCCATGCTACAGTTAGCAAACTGTTTGCCAAGTTTTGTGAAACTGGTTCAGTGTTGGATTTGCCAAAATGTGGACGCATTAAAACTGTCACTAATGAAGAAACATCAGTGGCTGTCCTAGCTTCATTCAGCAAGAGCCCACAGCGTAGCACTCGCTGCATGTCACTGGAGAGTGGCATCAGTCGAACATCCCTTCGGCGGATATTAGCTACTCACAAATGGCACCCTTACAAACTCCAACTGCTGCAGCATCTCAACGAGGATTACCCAGATCGGCGCACTGAATTTGCAGAATGGGCAAAACAAAAATTGGAACAGGACCCTCAGTTTACACAGAACATTTTGTTCAGTGATGAGGCAAACTTTTATGTGAATGGTGAAGTTAACAAACAAAACCACCGCTATTGGTCTGACACTAACCCACATTGGATAGATCCCTCCAAGACTGTTGGAACCCAAAAATTGATGGTATGGTGTGGTATATGGGGTACAAAGATAGTGGGGCCATTCTTCATCAATGGAAACCTCAAGGCCACTGGATATTTGAAATTGCTACATGATGATGTGTTTCCCTCTTTATGCACTGAAGCTGGCACGTTCCCTGAGTTTTTCCAGCAAGATGGTGCACCACCACATTATGGGTGTCAGGTCCGAGCATTCCTAGATGAACGGTTTCCTGGAAAGTGGATTGGTTGTCGTGGGCCAGTTGAATGGCCCCCAAGGTCTTCCGATCTGACCCCCTTAGACTTTTATCTTTTGGGTCATCTGAAGGCAATTGTCTATGCTGTGAAGATACGAGATGTGCAGCACCTGAAACTACGGATACTGGAAGCCTGTGCTAGCATTTCTTCTGCGGTGTTGCTATCAGTGTGTGAAGAGTGGGAGAAGAGGGTTGCATTGACAATGGGCAGCACTTTGAACACATTTTATAAGTGGTCAGAAACTTGTAAATAACTCATAAAAGAATAAAGTTACGTTAAAACCAAGCACACCATTGTTTTTCTTGTGAAATTCTCAATGAGTTCGATGTGTCACATGACCCTCTTCCCATTGAAAAAACTAAAGTTGGATCCAAAATGGCCGACTTCAAAATGGCCGCCATGGTCACCACCCATCTTGAAAAGTTTTCCCCCTCCCATATACTAATGTGCCACAAACAGGAAGTTAATATCACCAACCATTCCCATTTTATTTGGGTGTATCCATATAAATGGCCCACCCTGTACACACACACAAAGGCCAAATCTACTTCATCTAGGACAGTGGTTCTCAAACTTTTTAGACCAAGTACCACCCATTATCAAACCAAAACTTCCAAGTACCACCTATGTTTCTCATCACAGAACCACATATGGCACACATTAATTAGGTGTGTATGTGTATATATTAGTGATGGGAATTATGGCTTCTTGAAGGGAGTCGGATCTTTTCGCTCGGTTCCTTTTAAAGAGCCGTTCAAAAAATGGCTCTTCGTTCTTCGGGAGGCGCTACTAGGTAAACTATAAGACAGCCCCGATATTAATATCAAGTTTTGCTACCTTGCATTAAATGTATTCCTAATTCAAACAACACTTAAATGAGAAAAAAAGATTTATTTCAAAAGGAAAAAGAACAGGGAAGAGACACACTGTGGTTGCATTTCATTAAGTTTCAAAAAAATCCTCTTTTGTGCAGAGATGCGACTGTTTGTTTCTGCTTTAAAACATAAGCACAATGAAATTTAACACAATTAAACAAGTTTATAGTTTATTTCTCAATTATTTGTCATTATACTACTAGCTCTAGCTCTGTGTGTGTGTGTGTGTGTGAGTATGCATGCGTGCGAGTGTGTTTCTGTGTGTGGTGTTAGTGTATGTGAATGTAAGTGTGTGTGTGTGTCTGTGTGTGTGTCTCGCTCGCTCTCCGTGATACTGAAAGTGCAGCTCTTATTACGAGTTATGATTAATTCCCTCTACTGATGCGAAGCTGAATGGGTGGATTACAGTCGATAAGAACCGGAATCGGATCGTTCACAAACGACTCATCACTAGTATATACAGTGCCTTGCAAAAGTATTCAGCCCCCTTGAACTTTTCAACCTTTTGCCACATTTCAGGCTTCAAACATAACTATATGAAATTGTAATTTTTTGTGAAGAATCAACAACAAGTGGGACACAATCGTGAAGTGGAACGAAATTTATTGGATATTTTAAACTTTTTTTAGAAATAAAAAACTAAAAAGTGGGGCGTGCAATATTATTCAGCCCCTTTACTTTCAGTGCAGCAAACTCACTCCAGAAGTTCAGTGAGGATCTCTGAATGATCCAATGTTGACCTAAATGACTGATGGTGATAAATAGAATCCACCTGTGTGTAATCAAGTCTCCGTATAAATGCACCTGCTCTGTGATAGTCTCAGAGTTCTGTTTAAAGCGCAGAGAGCATCATGAAGACCAAGGAACACACCAGGCAGGTCCGAGATACTGTTGTGGAGAAGTTTAAAGCCGGATTTGGATACAAAAAGATTTCCCAAGCTTTAAACATCTCAAGGAGCACTGTGCAAGCGATCATATTGAAATGGAAGGAGTATCAGACCACTGCAAATCTACCAAGACCCGGCCGTCCCTCTAAACTTTCAGCTCAAACGAGGAGAAGACTGATCAGAGATGCAGCCAAGAGGCCCATGATCACTCTGAATGAACTGCAGAGATCTACAGCTGAGGTGGGAGACTCTGTCTATAGGACACAATCAGTCGTACACTGCACAAATCTGGCCTTTATGGAAGAGTGGCAAGAAGAAAGCCATTTCTCAAAGATATCCATAAAAAGTCACCTGGGAGACACACCAAACATGTGGAAGAAGGTGCTCTGGTCAGATGAAACCAAAATCGAACTTTTTGGCCACAATGCAAAACGTTATGTTTGGCGTAAAAGCAACACAGCTCATCACCCTGAACACACCATCCCCACTGTCAAACATGGTGGTGGCAGCATCATGGTTTGGGCCTGCTTTTCTTCAGCAGGGACAGGGAAGATGGTTAAAATTGATGGGAAGATGGATGGAGCCAAATACAGGACCATTCTGGAAGAAAACCTGTTGCAGTCTGCAAAAGACCTGAGACTGGGACGGAGATTTATCTTCCAACAAGACAATGATCCAAAACATAAAGCAAAATCTACAATGGAATGGTTCACAAATAAACGTATCCAGGTGTTAGAATGGCCAAGTCAAAGTCCAGACCTGAATCCCATCGAGAATCTGTGGAAAGAGCTGAAAACTGCTGTTCACAAATGCTCTCCATCCAACCTCACTGAGCTCGAGCTGTTTTGCAAGGAAGAATGGGCAAAAATGTCTGTCTCTCGATGTGCAAAACTGATAGAGACATACCCCAAGCGACTTGCAGCTGTAATCGCAGCAAAAGGTGGCGCTACAAAGTATTAACGCAAGGGGGCTGAATAATATTGCACGCCCCACTTTTCAGTTTTTTATTTCTAAAAAAAGTTTAAAATATCCAATAAATGTCGTTCCACTTCACGATTGTGTCCCGCTTGTTGTTGATTCTTCACAAAAAATTACAATTTCATATCGTTATGTTTGAAGCCTGAAATGTGGCAAAAGGTTGAAAAGTTCAAGGGGGCTGAATACTTTTGCAAGGCACTGTATATGCAGTTACCACTGATCATTACAGTGAGTGCGCCTGTTTAGCGGAGCAGCCTTGTGATGTCAGGAACGAGATCAGTGAGCTTCAAATGCAGATCTGGCTCTGACAAAAGCGTTTCGGAAATTTCGAGATGGAAACCGCGAACTTGAAGTATAGACGTAATGAAGTACGGTGTCTGCGTAGCCCCGAATATTTTTTAAAACACATTCGTTATAATTAAACTGATTTTATTATTAAATTAATTAATTTAATTATTAAATTATTTATTTTTTCGGTGCATGTAATTACTTTTCCGAGATTATCTGGCGTACCACCTCGTGCTGCTTCACGTACCAACAGTGGTACGCGTACCACAGTTTGAGAACCACTGGTCTACGAGATACAATCCTGACAGAACCTTCTACAAATGCCACAAAGCCTCCCAACACAATATTAAAGGTTGATGTTATGCATGAGCTGTAACTGAAACTTTTAGTTCTGAAAGTTGCACAAATTAGAGGCAATGTTTATGTATTATTGTTTATTATTATTTATGCCTTAGTTTTAGGTTGCCTGTATACATTTCAAAAGTTATTTGATTTATTTTTGAATTTCAATAATGTTCTTTTTAAACTGTCCTGTATGCAATGAATAAAAATGTACAGTTTGTTTTAAGAGATGCGTCTTATTTAATCTTATATGTATTTAATTTTGCTCTTTATTAAAGCAAAAGTATTTCTGATCCGATTACTCAATTAATCGCTGGAATAATCGATAGAATACTCGATTACAAAAATAATCGTTAGCTGCAGCCCTACTCACGTGTATGCAAAGTTTTGACTTCAGCTGACATTAAGTTGATTCTTATTCCTACTTACTGTGTGTGTTTCCTTTCTGATATGAAGCATGGGCAGAGTTCCTACACCCTCTAGTCATCATCTTCCTTCTCTTGTTTTTGGATTTTTTGGGAATTCCGGATCCCTCTTCGTTCAGCCAGTCAGAGTCTGAGTCACCACTACTTTCTATTTCTGAATCTGAACTCATTGTGAGCACTTTTCTGCACAAAAAAACAAACAAATAATAAATATATTATGTATTACTACCTGCAACATCATGTAATCATCTTTAACAACCACTTTCACATTTGGTCCAGAGCCACCCAGAATCACTTGATGGTTAAAATTAATAAAAAATGGCATTCATCTGTCTGTTAATTTCAGTAAGTAAAATGTGATGCAAAACTAAGTGATGCAATAAGAATCTTCTTCCCACAGTCAACATACTGGCTACATTATTTCATTGTTGTTCAACAAACTACTTATAGTTATTTTAATTAAAAATCATTTGGTTTACAGTTAACTTGGCCAATACAAGTCATGGACAGCTTAAGGCAAGCTTACAAAACTGTGGAGTTGGCTTTTCATAAGCTTGTTAGTACACCAATCAGGCATAACATTATGACCACCTCCTGGTTTCTACACACACTGTCCATTTTATCAGCTCAACTTACCATATATAAGCACTTTGTAGTTCTACAATTACTAACTGTAGTCCTTCTATTTCTCTACATATATTTTTAGATTGCTTTCACCCTGTTCTTCAATGATCAGGACCCCCACAGGACCACTACAGAGCAGGTATTGTTTAGGTGGTGGATCATTCTCAGCACTGCAGTGACAATGACATGGTGGTGGTGTGTTAGTGTGTGTTGTGCTGGTATGAGTGGATAAGACACAGCAGCGCTGATGGAGTTTTTAAACACCTCAATGTCACTGCTGGACTGAGAATAGTCCACCAACCAAAATTATCCAGCCAACAGCACCCCGTGGGCAGCGTCCTGTGACCACTGATGGAGGCCTAGAAGATGACCAACTCAAACAGCAGCAATAGATGAGCGATCGTCTCTGACTTTACATCTACAAGGTGGACCAACTAGGTAGGAGTGGACAGTGAGTGGACACGGTATTTAAAAACTCCAGCAGCGCTGCTGTGTCTGATCCACTCATACCAGCACAACACACACTAACACACCACCACCATGTCAGTGTCACTGCAGTGCTGAGAATCATCCACCACCTAAATAAGACCTGCTCTGTGGTGGTCCTGTGGGGGTCCTGACCATTGACGAACAGGGTGAAAGCAGGCTAAAAAGATATGTAGAGAAACAGATGGACTACAGTCAGTAATTGTAGAACTACAAAGTGCTCCTACATGGTAAGTGGAGCTGATAAAATGGACAGTGTGTGTAGAAACCAGGAGGTGGTTTTAATGTTATGCCTAATCGGTGTATCTATGGCTAATAATGGGCAGCCAATCTGACTAAAATAAGCTTGCTACATTTGTTGGCCACCATAGATTATGTTAAGGCAAGGCATTATGTGTGTGCCCATGAATATATTTACTTATCTATTTTTATGTTTATTCAATGCAGCTTTAATTCAAAGATGTAATATAACTTCAGAGCATTCATTTACCTATTTTTCTACACGTCTTTGCATTGAGTCTCAACAACTCAAAACAAAAACTTTCCTCAGCTCTTTACTAAGCACTGAAACATGCATGTAATTGAAACTAACATGCACTTACTAATCTTTTACATCATGTTACTCTACTCATTTTACTCTACTTATTTTACTAGTAAGTCGAAAGTGAAAGTGGTTTTGTTTCCTCACAGATGGATTTGAAATTTGAAAATACAACGTGATACAGATACACAAAAATAAAGCAAAAACAAATGTTCCAGAAAAGAGAAAAATCAGCTTAAAGACTGACAGGCTGCGATACAATAAACATCGATAAATACTGATAAATACATACATCTGAAAACTACACGCAGCAGCAGATCTGCACACACACTCACACACACATGCGCGCGCGCCCGCGCACACACACACACACACACACACTTACCTGGTTTGGAACACAAAAGTCCAGTAAATCAAAGTTTATTAAAGTTAATTAGAGCCTTCCGGGTTTTTCTGTGTGTAGAAACTCCTCTCTTCTCTCTCTCTCTCTCTCTCTCTCTCGCTGTTTACTTCTCCTCCTCTTCCTGTCAGTTCAGTAGTGTTTGAACAGGCACACTGCATACACATACCACATACTACCATACTGAATACTACAATACTACCATACTGAATACTACAATACTACCATACTGAATACTACAATACTACCATACTGAATACTACAATACCACATACTACCTTACTGAATACTACAATACTACATACTACCATACTGAATACCACAATACCACATACTACCATACTGAATACTACAATACTACCATACTGAATACTACAATACCACATACTACCATACTGAATACTACAATACTACATACTACCATACTGAATACCACAATACTACATACTACCATACTGAATACTACAATACTACATACTACCATACTGAATACCACAATACCACATACTACCATACTGAATACTACAATACTACCATACTGAATACTACAATACTACATACTACCATACTGAATACTACAATACCACATACTACCATACTGAATACTACAATACTACATACTACCATACTGAATACCACAATACCACATACTACCATACTGAATACTACAATACTACCATACTGAATACCACAATACTACATACTACCATACTGAATACTACAATACCACATACTACCATACTGAATACTACAATACTACATACTACCATACTGAATACCACAATACTACATACTACCATACTGAATACTACAATACTACATACTACCATACTGAATACCACAATACCACATACTACCATACTGAATACTACAATACTACCATACTGAATACTACAATACTACATACTACCATACTGAATACTACAATACTACCATACTGAATACTACAATACTACCATACTGAATACTACAATACTACATACTACCATACTGAATACCACAATACCACATACTACCATACTGAATACTACAATACTACCATACTGAATACCACAATACTACATACTACCATACTGAATACTACAATACCACATACTACCATACTGAATACTACAATACTACATACTACCATACTGAATACCACAATACTACATACTACCATACTGAATACTACAATACTACATACTACCATACTGAATACCACAATACCACATACTACCATACTGAATACTACAATACTACCATACTGAATACTACAATACTACATACTACCATACTGAATACTACAATACTACATACTACCATGGCTGGATTACTGACCGGGCCAGTGGGGCCAGCGCCCAGGGGCCCTTGAGGTCAGGGGGCCCCGGGGGGGCCCTGGCCCAAAACATTTTGCGATGCCTATCAACATTTATGATACAATATATTTTTATTTCCGAGGGCCCTCCATTTTAAGGATCCTCTGACTATTAGGGACTTTGACCCCAGGGCCTCTTGGGGGCCCTAGCCATGCTTTTGGGGCCCCTAGCCATGCTTTTGGGGCCCCTAGCCATGCTTTTGGGCTCTAGCCATGCTTTTGGGGGCCCTAGCCATGCTTTTGGGCCCTAGCCATGCTTTTGGGCCCCTTATGAAAATGGATGAGGTGTTGTGGCACTGCTCTGACTTCGACTTCGACCTGTACAGAAACAGGTGAAAACCTGGCCAGAAGGATCCATCTCTGCTCTTCAGGACTGTTTTGAGTGCACTGACTGGGACATGTTTAGGGAGGCTGCAACATACGGCGATTACACTCCTCTAGGAGTACACGACTTCAGTGACCTGCTACATCAGCAAATGCATTGAGGACGTCACTACCACTAGAACCATCACTTCCAGACCCAACCAGAAGCCGTGGATGACTCCAGAGGTGCGTGCACTACTGAGGGCCCGAGACTCCGCTTTTAAAGCAGGTGACCAGCCGGCTCTGAGAACAGCGAGAGCCAGACTGTCCCGGGCAATCTGAGAAGCAAAGCGCGCACACGGCCAGAACATCCACAGCCACTTCCAGAACAGCGGTGACACACGGCGCTTGTGGCAGGGCATCCAGGCCATCACCAACTACAGGACGACTCCACCCGTCTGTGACAGTGATGCCTCCCTTCCAGATGCGCTGAATGACTTCTACGCTTGGTTCGAGGCGCAGAACAACATGTTGGCGAGGAAGATGATCCCACCTTGTGACGACCAGGTGCTTCGTCTCACTACAGCGGACGTAAGGAGAACTCTGCACAGAGTCAACCCACGGAAAGCTTCTGGACCAGACAACATTCCTGGCCGAGTGCTCAAAGGATGTGCAGACCAGCTGGCAGATGTATTCACTGACATCTTCAACATCTCCCTGAGCAGCGCCATCGTTCCAACGTGCCTCAAGACGACCACCATCGTACCCGTGCCAAAGAAGTCATCTGTGTCATGCTTCAATGACTATCGTCCCGTAGCACTCACGCCTATCATCATGAAGTGCTTCGAGAAACTAGTCATGAGGCATATTAAGACCCTACTGCCTCCCACCATGGACCCACTGCAGTTTGCGTACCGTCCTAACCGCTCAACGGACGACGCCATATCCACTACACTCCACCTGGCTTCTACACACCTGGACAGAAAGAACACTTACGTCAGGATGCTGTTCATAGACTTTAGCTCAGCATTCAACACCATCATTCCTCAGCATCTAATTGGAAAGCTGAGCACGCTGGGCCTGAACACCTCTCTCTGCAACTGGATCCTGGATTTCTTGACTGAGAGACCTCAGTCCGTCCGGATCGGTAAGAACACCTCCAGCACCACCACACTGAGCACCGGCGCTCCCCAAGGCTGTGTGCTCAGTCCACTGCTGTTTACTCTGCTTACGCACGACTGTACAGCAATGCACAGCTCGAATTCCATCGTTAAGTTTGCAGACGACACAACTGTGGTGGGACTCATCAGCAACAACGATGAGTCAGCGTACAGACAGGAGATACAACATCTAACGGACTGGTGCCAAGTCAACAACCTGTCTCTGAACGTGGATAAAACCAAAGAGATGGTCATTGACTTTAGAAAGACACTAAGGGACCACTCCCCACTGCACATCGACGGCTCATCTGTTGAGATCGTCAAGAGCACCAAATTTCTCGGTGTTCATCTGGAGGAGAATCTCACCTGGACCCTCAACACCAGTTCTATCACCAAGAAAGCCCAGCAGCGTCTCTACTTTTTAAGAAGACTGAGGAAAGCTCATCTGCCACCCCCCATTCTCACCACGTTCTACAGAGGAACAATCGAGAGCATCCTGAGCGGCTGCATCACTGTCTGGTTCGGAAATTGTACTGCGTCGGACCGCAGGACTCTACAGCGAGTAGTGAGGACAGCTGAAAAGATCATCGGGGTCGCTCTTCCATCTCTCACGGACATTTTTAACACCCGCTGCATCCGCAAAGCTCTCAGCATTGTGGACGATCCAACCCATCCATCACATGGACTTTTTACTCTGCTCCCGTCTGGGAGACGATACTGCAGCATCCGGACTAACACAACCAGACTGTGTAACAGTTTTATCCCACAAGCAATCAGACTCCTCAACTCAGTACTGTAACAATTTCCTCCGGAAATTTTCTGCTGCCACACACTGATCTGTATTGACTATGTTACTTGCATTTTTTGCACACCTCCTGGAACTGCACAAGTAATTTCTGCACCTTACTTGTATTTTTGTACCTTATTTACTTTTTAGGCACCTTATCGGCATTGCCAATTTTACGCTGCTAATGTACAACGTCACTACCTCATGAACCATTGTACCATCTATTCACCATCATGTACTAACACTTGTCTTTAGTCCTGTCTTCTAATTACTTGTTTATATTAGGGATAATTAGGAATATCTTTTGTAGTTATTTATTATAGGATTTTTTGTATTTATTGTTGTATTTACAGTGTTTTGTATTGTCTTGCACTTTTTGTACCATGTTACACCGTGATCCTAGAGGAACGCTGTTTCGTTTCAATATGTACTTGTATGTAGCTGAAATGACAATAAAACCTCTCTGACTCTCTGACTCTGACTCTGACTTCTGGCTATTAGGGGTCCTAGGAAAGAGGGGGGCATATTTTTAGAGGGCCCTGGTTATGAGAGCCCATACCAGGGGGCCCTAGAAAAGAGCAGGGCAAACCATTAGAGGGCCCTTGACTTCCATAGAAGTCGTTTACCATGGCTCCTTGACTTTCTAGGGACCTACAAATTGCCAGGCAAGCTACCATATTTCATAACAGACGTTTTGTTGCAAATATGCGATTCAGGCCCTTACTTAATGTTTCTGAATTTGTATTTTTTCAAAATTATTATGTTCAATTTCTCTTAAGCGCAGAGACACAAATTAATTTAGCAATTTTGCAATTATTTAAATTTAAGACAAGCAATTTCAAGCAGTTTGAATGCATACACACACTTAACTGAGCTATTTGATGTTCTTTTCATGCCTGACAATATGTCCAACAGTGAGCTCACTTTAAAGGCTAACTCACTCGCTGCAGCATATCCTTCAGATCTGAACATGAGCCTGGCAGATGAATTGATACAATACAAATCATTCATAACAGAAAAAGAAAAATGTCCTAGTAAAATGCTCAAAACCATGATAAATTTGAATTTACAGTCAACCTTTCCAAATGTCTACATAGCACTTAGACTTTTTTTGACTGTGCCTATCACAAATTGTGAAGGGGAGCGTTCATTCTCCAAACTGGCTCGTATTAAGAATGAACTCAGGATTAGGATGCGCCAAAACTGCCTGAACTCACTGTCACTTCTGGCCATTGAATCAGATTTGGTCAGACAGCTTAATTTTGATGAATTAGTGGATGACTTTATAATATAATAATAATAATAGAATTTTATTTATAAGCGCCTTTCAGGTCACCCAAGGACACTGTACAATTCAAATATGAGCAAAAACAAAACAAATGACAACCAATAAGGTACATTATAACAGATTAATACAGGGAACACAGAACAGCACAACAAGCCAGAGAATCAAGTATAAAAGGAATAAAATAAAATAATAACTTTAAAAATAAGAAAATAAAAAGATTAAGAGACCAGGAATAAAAAGAGTACAGAGGTTAAGATAAAAACTATAAACTATGGAACGCAGTCCTATAAAGATGAGTTTTTAAGTGCTTCTTAAAAACAGATAGTGATGAGCTCGTGCGGAGGGAAAGTGGCAAAGAGTTCCATAATTTAGGACCTGCCACACTAAACGCTCTTTCACCAAATGAGCGAAGTCTGGTTGATGGAACAGACAGTAAATGGGCATCAGCAGACCGGAGTGAACGTGCAGGACAGTATGGAGTGAGCAGGGCAGAAAGATAACTGGGGGCCAGACCGTGCAGAGATTCATAAACCAAGAGTAGAATTTTGTATTGTACTCGGTAATGAACAGGGAGCCAGTGAAGGTTTTGCAGTATAGGGGTTATGTGTTCCCAGGGTTTAGTGCGAGTAAGAAGTCTAGCTGCTGAATTATGGACATACTGGACATACATTTTCTTCAGAATGGAAGGAGAAGCAATGAGAATGGCTTCAGATTTACTGCTGTTTAGTTTAAGAAAATGTTTGGTCATCCAGCTGTTGATATCGGCCAGACAACTGACCAACGAGTCAGGGGGCAGAGAGTCAGAGGGCTTAGTGCAGATGTGCAGATGCAACTCTTTGCCCAGGGGCCCAGACTATCCTTAATCCATCCTTGCATACTACCATACTGAATACGACAATACTAAATACTACCTTACTGAATACAACAATACTACATACTACCATACTGAATACTACAATACTACATACTACTATACTGAATACGACAATACTACATACTATCTTACTGAATACAACAATACTACATACTACCATACTGAATACTACAATACTACATACTACCATACTGAATACGACAATACTACATACTACCTTACTGAATACAACAATACTACATACTACCATACAGAATACTACAATACTACCATACTGAATACTACAATACTACATACTACCATACTGAATACCACAATACTACATACTACCATACTGAATACCACAATACTACATACTACCATACTGAATACAACAATACTACATACTACCATACAGAATACTACAATACTACCATACTGAATACTACAATACTACATACTACCATACTGAATACCACAATACTACATACTACCATACTGAATACCACAATACTACATACTACCATACTGAATACAACAATACTACATACTACCATACTGAATACTACAATACTACCATACTGAATACTACAACACTACATACTACCATACTGAATACGACAATACTAAATACTACCTTGCTGAATACGACAATACTACATACTACCATACTGAATACTACAATACTACATACTACCATACTGAATACGACAATACTACATACTACCTTACTGAATACAACAATACTACATACTACCATACAGAATACTACAATACTACATACTACCATACAGAATACTACAATACTACCATACTGAATACTACAATACTACATACTACCATACTGAATACCACAATACTACATACTACCATACTGAATACCACAATACTACATACTACCATACTGAATACAACAATACTACATACTACCATACAGAATACTACAATACTACCATACTGAATACTACAATACTACATACTACCATACTGAATACCACAATACTACATACTACCATACTGAATACCACAATACTACATACTACCATACAGAATACTACAATACTACCATACTGAATACAACAATACTACATACTACCATACTGAATACTACAATACTACCATACTGAATACTACAATACTACATACTACCATACTGAATACGACAATACTACATACTACCTTACTGAATACAACAATACTACATACTACCATACTGAATACTACAATACTACATACTACCATACTGAATACGACAATACTACATACTACCTTACTGAATACAACAATACTACATACTACCATACAGAATACTACAATACTACCATACTGAATACTACAATACTACATACTACCATACTGAATACCACAATACTACATACTACCATACTGAATACCACAATACTACATACTACCATACTGAATACAACAATACTACATACTACCATACAGAATACTACAATACTACCATACTGAATACTACAATACTACATATTACCATACTGAATACCACAATACTACATACTACCATACTGAATACCACAATACTACATACTACCATACTGAATACAACAATACTACATACTACCATACTGAATACTACAATACTACCATACTGAATACTACAATACTACATACTACCATACTGAATACGACAATACTAAATACTACCTTGCTGAATACAACAATACTACATACTACCATACTGAATACTACAATACTACATACTACCATACTGAATACGACAATACTACATACTACCTTACTGAATACAACAATACTACATACTACCATACTGAATACTACAATACTACCGTACTGAATACTACAATACTACATACTACCATACTGAATACCACAATACTACATACTACCATACTGAATACTACAACACTACATACTACCTTACTGAATACAACAATACTACATACTACCATACTGAATACTACAATACTACCATACTGAATACTACAATACTACATACTACCATACTGAATACCACAATACTACATACTACCATACTGAATACTACAACACTACATACTACCATACTGAATACCACAATACTACCTACTACCATACTGAATACTACAATACTACCATACTGAATACTACAACACTACATACTACCATACTGAATACCACAATACTACCTACTACCATACTGAATACGACAATACTACATACTACCATACTGAATACTACAATACTACCATACTGAATACTACAATACTACATACTACCATACTGAATACGACAATACTACATACTACCTTACTGAATACTACAATACTACATACTACCTTACTGAATACAACAATACTACATACTACCATACTGAATACTACAATACTACCATACTGAATACTACAATACTACATACTACCATACTGAATACCACAATACTACATACTACCATACTGAATACTACAACACTACATACTACCATACTGAATACCACAATACTACCTACTACCATACTGAATACTACAATACTACCATACTGAATACTACAACACTACATACTACCATACTGAATACCACAATACTACCTACTACCATACTGAATACGACAAAACTACATACTACCATACTGAATACTACAATACTACCATACTGAATACTACAATACTACATACTACCATACTGAATACCTCAATACTACATACTACCATACTGAATACTACAACACTACATACTACCATACTGAATACGACAATACTACCTACTACCATACTGAATATGACAATACTACATACTACCATACTGAACACTACAATACTACCATAATGAATACTACAATACTACATACTACCATACTGAATACTACAATACTACATACTACCATACTACATACTACCATACTGAATACTACAATACTACATACTACCATACTACATACTACCATACTGAATACTACATACCACCATACTACCATACTGAATACTACAATACTACATACTACCATACTACATACCACCATACTACATACTACCATACTGAATACTACAATACTACATACTACCATACTACATACTACCATACTGAATACTACATACCACCATACTACCATACTGAATACTACAATACTACATACTACCATACTACATACCACCATACCACATACTACCATACTGAATACTACATACCACCATACTACCATACTGATTACGACAATACTACATAATATCATACTACCTTATCACATACTACATACCACCATACTACCATACTGAATACTACAATACTAAATACTACCATACTACATACCACCATACTACCATACTGAATACTACAATACTAAATACTACCATACTACATACCAACATACTACATACTACCATACCACATACTACATACCACCATACTACCATACTGAATACTACAATACTACATAGTACCATACTACATACCACCATACTACATACTACCATATTACATACCACCATACTACCATACTGAATACTACAATACTACATACTAACAATACTACATACTACATACCACCATACTACATACTACCATACCACATAGTACCATACTACATACTACCATATTGAATACTACAATTCTACCAAAGTACACTACCATACTGCATACTACCAAAGTATACTACAATTCTACCAAAGTATCTTACAATACTGCATGCTGGCATACTATATGCTTCCAACAATTTAACAACATTTAACAATAAATGACCATAAAATATACAAATAACCAAAAAATGCTCGGGGTAATAAAATTAATAGAAATAAAATGTAACTAAAAATAAAAAATAGCTAAGGCAGGGATTTATATATAATACAATTTAATGATTTTTATAAACATTAAGGGAGAGAAAAGTTTTTAAGCAGTGTTAAGGTACTTTTTGCCTTCACGTTTTTGTCACACTTGAGCCTTCTGTGTGCTCCTTCTGTGCTCTCTCTCTCTCTGTGAGCACACTCGGTCTCCTGCCACGCCCTCAAGTACGATTGGTTCATTTAAACTAATTGGCTCCAGCTGCCCTCCATTTAAGAGGTGCACTGGAGCACACACATTGGGATCTATTTTGGGAACTCTTTGTGACCATGTTAGTTTTTATTTTTATTTTTTTATGACTCTGTAAGCTCTTGTTACTAGCTATGTTACTAGCTATGTTACTAGCTATGTTACTAGCTATGTTACTAGCTATGTTACTAGCTATGTTACTAGCTCTTGTGTTTAGCTCTTGTTACTAGCTATGTTACTAGCTCTTGTGTTTAGCTCTTGTTACTAGCTATGTTACTAGCTCTTGTGTTTAGCTCTCGTTACTAGCTATGCTACTAGCTCTTGTGTTTAGCTCTCGTTACTAGCTATGCTACTAGCTCTTGTGTTTAGCTCTCGTTACTAGCTATGTTACTAGCTCTTGTGTTTAGCTCTTGTTACTAGCTATGTTACTAGCTCTTGTGTTTAGCTCTCGTTACTAGCTATTGTGTTTAGCTCTCGTTACTAGCTATGCTACTAGCTCTTGTGTTTAGCTCTCGTTACTAGCTATGTTACTAGCTCTTGTGTTTAGCTCTCGTTACTAGCTATGTTACTAGCTCTTGTGTTTAGCTCTCGTTACTAGCTATTGTGTTTAGCTCTCGTTACTAGCTATGCTACTAGCTCTTGTGTTTAGCTCTCGTTACTAGCTATGCTACTAGCTCTTGTGTTTAGCTCTCGTTACTAGCTATGCTACTAGCTCTTGTGTTTAGCTCTCGTTACTAGCTATGTTACTAGCTCTTGTGTTTAGCTCTCGTTACTAGCTATGTTACTAGCTCTTGTGTTTAGCTCTCGTTACTAGCTATTGTGTTTAGCTCTCGTTACTAGCTATGCTACTAGCTCTTGTGTTTAGCTCTCGTTAATAGCTATGTTTCTTGTGCTTGTGATTAGCTTTTGTTATTAATAAAACCTTTCTTCAGTTTTACTTCTCTGCGTGTGTCCGCCCCCTTTGTCTCGTTCCGTAGCCCCCGCGTGACAGTTTTACTGCATAATGCATCTTACACTGGTAATTCTGTCATAATGCATGGTACCCCAGTAATTGTTACATAATGCATATTACCCCTGTAATTACTCTATAATGCATGCTAACCCAGTAATTATTTATAGTACATAGTACCCCAATAATTGTTGCATAATACATAGTACCCCAGTAATTATTCCATAATACATAGTACCCCAGTAATTATTCCATAATACATAGTACTCTGGTAATTATTCCACAATGCATAGTACCCCTGTAATTGTTCCATAATGCATAGTACCCCAGTAATTGTTGCATAATACATAGTACCCTGGGAATTATTCCATAATGCACAATATCCCAGCAATTGTTCCATAATACATAGTACCCCTGTTATTGTTGCATATTGTTGAAAGAAAACCTTTCCCATGGTCAAGAAATGTTTTTCTGCTGCAGAAACTGACATTATGGATTCACAGAAATACTTTCATCTTGGTGAAAATTGGACTTTCCATCAAGAGAATAATTACAAGCACACCTTCAAGTCAACCAACATTTTTAAAGAGAGGTGTCTCAAACGCTTGTTAGCACTTGCTTAATTTGAGGTTATCAAGGCAAAGGATTTTCCACCAAATACTGAGGTTGAATAATAGTGCATATTTTTCATTTAAACTAAATAATTTGGTTCTCAGAACTGCACACATCACAGAAATACAGTTTAAAGTATGGGGAGTAAAATATTTCTGATTGCAAGTATAAATGAAATATTTAAAATTTTAGTATAGTTAAATAATGTAATGTAATGTAATGTAAATTAAAATAGTAAACCTGTATAGTTTTTTTTTCCAATTACCCTAAATGTGTTCTCTATACTGATTCGACCCTTCACCACTGACTGAGGACGCCTCTCAATTGACCCTCAAGTAATGCAAAAGTCAGAATTGTAAGATGCTTTTTTCCATTAAATACCTTAAACAAAATAAATATGCAAATTAAGGTGTAAACAAGGTGTAAACAATTAAGAGTAAACAAGGTAGATTGCATGTGCAGGCTAAAATGTGGGTGCTATTCTAACCTGCTGAGGAGAGTGTTATTGGCTGTGTGATGGAGGATGAGGGTTATATTAAAGTTTTGGTGGTGAGCAGGTGTCATTGCAGGTGTCATTGAGTGTGTTTACATGCACAATAATAATTCTTATAATAATTCTTAATAAGCTGATAAAGTTTGGCAGGAAATTAAAATAGTTATGTAGGTGGCATAAAATACACATAAAATAATGAAACTGAAAATAATTAAACAAACATTTGGAAACCAATAGTAGTTCAACACTCCTAATAGCAATTTGGCTATTTTATTAAAAAAGTCTTTGCTTCATGAAATGACACATCAATGTTTAAAGTAACATAATAAATAATTTCAGTGAAACAAGAAAACAACCAAAAACATTGAAAGCATGTATTTTATTTGAAAAATAAAAACAAGAGTAAAGAGAAAAATAAAGCAATAGGCCACGAGACCATCAACATAAAATATAATAAAATACAACAATTTTCAATTTATAAATGTTTTTATTTACAAAAACACTTACAAAAAGCATTCTTCCGTGAAATCAGGTAGTCCGTTAACAGTGTTGCTAGGCAACATAAGGGCGAACATAACATTTGCAATAAACATTCCTCCACAAACACTATTACACTATTACACCCGCTTAATGATTAGGATTACTGTTTATATTAATCTAGACATTTCCATGTATAGTACATGACTTGTGTTCAACCAAGTTTGTACTTTTTCTTTTCAGTGGCGTATTAATATGGAATGATGTGAGGTGGTCATAGGTGTGCGTATATCGGGGATTTTACAGCGGCTTCGAACGTGGCTCAGCCAATCAGATTTTAGGACCGGAACTATCTGTTTTATAATCTAAGTTTTGGAGATTTACTTGTGCCATAATTTTTTACTGGTGCTCTGATAGCATGATAGCAACCCGTGTATGCTTGTGCATATCAAGGATTATAAATACTTAATATTTATATAAATAAACCATATTTTTCCTTTTAGGTTAACATCATGATTATGTAGTCAGCACAAATCTTTGGCTCCAGTAAAATTAGAAATGCTACTTGATGTTAAAGACTTTGCGAAACTCCGACTCAAAGATTCTGCTCATGTTGGGCTCCATCCTATTGTCCTACAGACAGACAGACATAGAAAGAAAGTTTAGGTAAGCTGTTTAGTATAAGTAGATGCCACAGAAATAAACCAATAGCTTTATTTTGTTTATTTTCCTTAATATTAATAAAACTATAAAATGCTTAACACTGGGTAAAGTCCGACCATTCTCGTCTATCTGAGTTAACCAGGAGACTGTGCTTTCCTCAACTTTATTATAAAACTATGGTATGCAAACTTTTGTTACTTTTTCTACAGTCTGTACATCCAGAAGGGTATCCCTTCACATTAGTGGAGGTAGCAAACCAAACTACCCTAAAACAACAGACAACACATCAGCAGCACAATTAAAGCTTTGTTGAGCTGGCAAATAATTTATACTTTTAAAAAGCACATGGGGTGCAATGAAGCAACGTCCAGTATTTAAAATTTAGTTAGGGTTACTAATGAGCTTTAATCTGCTGTAATAAATGTCCGAAAGACACTCAAATAGTTCTGTAGTGACATATCAACTTAACTTCTACTGGACATGGCACATGCATATAGCTGACATGGGAACAACACTGTCTACAAGGCAGAAAAGTGAATAGACCTGTTACTGTGCTGCAGTGCCAACAGTTGCAGACCATGTGGGCTGGCTAATAACGCATCACAAGTGTCTGCCAGTCATAATGTTTAGTTAACACTCATACTCTTCTACAATTTGTCCTGAATATACACACTGACATTTTAATAAAATCACTCAGTGTTTTTACTGATATATACAAAGAATTTTAAAAGTATTACCATGTCCAAGCTGTTAAAGTTGTCAAAGATGTGCATGACATCACTCACAAACTCTTGGACAGTTTTGTACTTGTTATTTTGTAGTTTGTCCTTAACTAGTTCCAGCAATCTGGGGGTGGAGGTTACTCTGAGGTTGTCCATCGCCTGTGAAAAGCCAAATTGAATTAAGAATATGTAACGAAATATTATGTACATCATAATATTAAAGTTCATTTCATTTACTTGTACTTGTAAGAGACATGCATGCCATGACATTTTTGTAACTGTTGTATTTCTGAGACTAATGATTGGAACAAATACAGTGTCTGTAAGTCTGAAATCAAAACACATTAAAAATATATATATATTTTTCTAGCTTTACTCATTTTGCCAGTCAACGTTCAAGTAAAAGAAAAATGCCACCATTGTAAAAACAAAAAAAGATCCTGGGTTCGATCCCCAGGCGGGGCGGTCTGAGTCCTTTCTGTGTGGAGTTTGCATGTTCTCCACGTGTCTGCGTGGGCTTCCTCTGGGAGCTCCGGTTTCCTCCCACAGTCCAAAAACATGCAGTCAGGTTAATTGGAGACACTGAATTGCCCTCTAGGTGAATGGGTGTGTGTACGTGTGTATGTGTGTGTGTATGTATTTGTGTCTGCCCTGTGATGGACTGGCAGGGTATTACTGTGTGCCTTGCAAACACCACCAAACACCCCCCGCCCCCAACCCCTGATTGAATAAGCGGTTAAGACAATAAGTGAGTGAGTGTAAAAATAAATAAAATAAAAGAACTATAAAGCAATATAAAGTAATACAGCAATCATTTTGTCTGGATATATCCCTGCCAACATTTGCACACCTTGTGAATATTTCGACTAATTTTTGCTTTTTAGGGCATTTTTTTGGGGCATTTTTTGGTATTTAGGCTTATTGTTGTTCTGAAAGGTGAATCACCTACTCACTTCATCTGTCTAGAAAAGAGCCAAATGATTTTCTTAATAATTTAGATGTACTAGACAGCATTAGTTTACTGCTTAATCCTGGCCAATCACATCGATCTCACTGAAAAAGAAACACCGCTCTTCATGTTGCCACCACAAAAGGCATGATGTATTTTTGGTGTGCTGTGTTTGATTTTTACCAATTATAGTACTTTGAATTTAGTTCCAAAAAGATTGGTCTTTGTCTTATCTGACCTTAATACCTTTTACCACATGACAATCAGAATCTTCCATGTGTTTTTTTTTTTTAATTATTATTATTAATTAAACACACGTCAATTAGTTTCTCAAAAGAGCTTTTTTTGCCACTCTGCCATATAAGCCAGTCTTGTGTAAAGGTTGTAAGCTTGCATAGACCAAACAAGCTCAGCCAAAGACTTGTAGGTTAGTCAAAGTTGCCATTGGCAATCTTTTTGATTCAGTTATACAGTTTGGAGGGATGGTCAAATCTTTGTAAGGTGTTGGTGGTGCCATACACTTCTTAACACTTAATACAGCTAATTCTTAATAATGTTATGAAAAGTACTGATGGTTAAGGTCTCTAAAATCCTTTTTAATCTCTTTTTTTAAACCTATTTTTGTTTTTTATTTATATATTATGAATACATTAGTTTGTTAATGCCCCAACCCTGTACATGTCGTTATTCATGTGTAGTGTCATTTATTATAAAACTGTATTAAAAGAAAAACATTGAATTGAATAAAATGTAAATCTATGGTAATGTAAGTGTTAAAAAGAAGTCTTACTATTGCATTTGGGTCTTTAGTAAACATCGACTGTGTGTTCTTTTCATACAAGAACAACAGCAAATACTCACAGCGCTGATAAAAGAACAAACACACAGTTAGAAAATGGCGATGTTACATGTAACATTGTATGTTTTTGTTGTATTTATGTGGGTACCATGATGTTTTTAGAGACAGGACTATTCAATGCATCTTCCTTAGACATCGCACGCCAAATTCCCTTGTTAACCTCCAACACACAGTAAGTGCACATCCAAACATTCCTGTGCAAACAGACATACATGCATTTGTAGCCCTTGGATTGTGACAATATAATTTAATGTAATTTAATGCAGTTAAAGTGTATAATTCATTAAGTTTTGTAGTGTTCTAGCCTGCATTTAATATGTAATTTTCCAGTGCAACCCTGACCAGAATAATATATATATTTTTTTATTCAGTACAATTTGTTTATGTACTGAATCAAATACATTAAATCCCAAAAACAGAAAAATGTCCAGCTAAGATTTAAACTCTTTACAGTTATTTAACAGCATTAGTTTTCTCTTTAATCCTCACCAATCACCTAGATCTCACTAAAGATAAACATTCATCATCATAATGATGCCATCACAACAGGTATGGTGTATTTTGGGTGGTGTGCTAAGTTTTTATTTGTCAGACATAGCACTTGGAATTTACCTTTTACCACATAACAATCAGCGTCTTTCAAGTGTTTTTTTATTAAGTGCACAGAAGTCTCATTGTCTCAGGTATCAATTTAAACAATAGCTTAATCTAAACATTATATTACTTAATACATTTATATATACTTAATTACATTATATTACTTATTACTTAATCTATACATCATATTACTTTAAACATTACAGTAGATATTATTTGCTTTATAAAAAGACAAAATAGAGTTCACATGATGATAGAAAAACCTGAAGACAGAGTGGCCTTATTATTATTGAAACTTGTGGTTTGGTTAGAGACATTACAGTAATGTACTGTATCTTGACCAACACTGTAAAGTCTGTAAGCTAAAATATACATACAGTGTATCACAAAAGTGAGTACATCCCTCACATTTCTGCAAATATTTGATTATATCTTTTCATGGGACAACACTATAGACATGAAACTTGGATATAACTTAGAGTAGTCAGTGTACAGCTTGTATAGCAGTGTAGATTTACTGTCTTCTGAAAATAACTCAACACACAGCCATTAATGTCTAAATAGCTGGCAACATAAGTGAGTACACCCCACAGTGAACATGTCCAAATTGTGTCCAAATGTGTCGTTGTCCCTCCCTGGTGTCATGTGTCAAGGTCCCAGGTGTAAATGGGGAGCAGGGCTGTTAAATTTGGTGTTTTGGGTACAATTCTCTCATACTGGCCACTGGATATTCAACATGGCACCTCATGGCAAAGAACTGTCTGAGGATGTGAGAAATAGAATTGTTGCTCTCCACAAAGATGGCCTGGGCTATAAGAAGATTGCTAACACCCTGAAACTGAGTTACAGCATGGTGGCCAAGGTCATACATCGGTTTTCCAGGACAGGTTCCACTCGGAACAGGCTTCGCCAGGGTCGACCAAAGAAGTTGAGTCCACGTGTTCGGCGTCATATCCAGAGGTTGGCTATAAAAAATAGACACATGAGTGCTGCCAGCATTGCTGCAGAGGTTGAAGATGTGGGAGGTCAGCCTGTCAGTGCTCAGACCATACGCCGCACACTGCATCAACTCGGTCTGCATGGTCGTCATCCCAGAAGGAAGCTGACGCACAAGAAAGCCTGCAAACAGTTTGCTGAAGACAAGCAGTCCAAGAACATGGATTACTGGAATGCCCTGTGGTCTGACGAGACCAAGATAAACTTGTTTGGCTCAGATGGTGTCCAGCATGTGTGGTGGCGCCCTGTTGAGAAGTACCAAGACAACTGTATCTTGCCTACGGTCAAGCATGGTGGTGGTAGCATCATGGTCTTGGGCTGCATGAGTGTTGCTGGCACTGGGGAGCTGCAGGTCATTGAGGGAAACATGAATTCCAACATGTACTGTGACATTCTGAAACAGAGCATGATCCCCTCCCTTCGAAAACTGGGCCTCATGGCAGTTTTCCAACAGGATAACGACTCCAAACACAACCTCCAAGATGACAACTGCCTTGCTGAGGAAGCTGAAGGTAAAGGTGATGGACTAAACCCAATTGAGCACCTGTGGCGCATCCTCAAGTGGAAGGTGGAGGAGTTCAAGGTGTCTAACATCCACCAGCTCCGTGATGTCATCATGGAGGAGTGGAAGAGGATTCCAGTAGCAACCTGTGCAGCTCTGGTGAATTCCATGCCCAGGAGGGTTAAGGCAGTGCTGGATAATAACGGTGGTCACACAAAATATTGACACTTTGGGCACAATTTGGACATGTTCACTGTGGGGTGTACTCACTTATGTTGCCAGCCATTTAGACATTAATGGCTGTGTGTTGAGTTATTTTCAGAAGACAGTAAATCTACACTGCTATACAAGTTGTACACTGACTACTCTAAGTTATATCCAAGTTTCATGTCTATAGTGTTGTCCCATGAAAAGATATAATGAAATATTTGCAGAAATGTGAGCGGTGTACTCACTTTTGTGATACACTGTACATATAGATTTTGACAAACACTATTTTTTACTTTAATGTTGCATTAAAATCTCACAATAATTGTCACACCTCTTTCATAAATAATGCATGTGAGTAATTGTTAAGTAATGCCAAGTTCACACTACACAACTTTCCAAGTCCTCGGGTCACTGTACAGTTCACACTACACGACTGGATCTCTTGTAATAGGGAGTCTTTCAAGTCAGTGTGTACTTCACACTACAAGACTGATCGGCGATAGTGGGTTTCACACTACACCATCTATCACCAACTGGAATCGCAGGCGAGCTTCTCTGGTCTCCCAAACTAGTTTGTCACGAAAACACACGCGAAAAGTGACGAGTGGTTTAATGATACCACGTCCAAAAATGCACGTCAACAAGTAGTGAGAGCTCAAAGTTTGTGCGCTGATGTGCAGCGTAAAAACAAGGAGGAAAAAAATGAATGAATCTGAGTGGATTTGGCAACATCAACAGCATGGATTGTTCTATAGTGAGTTGGAGGTTAATAAATATTTTTGCAATGCAACGTTGGTGTTATGTTTTATAGAGAACGATCAGGCCAATTACTGTAAAACTTGTGTGTATGCTGATGTTAAGTGTAGTGTGTATGCTGATGTATTCTGATATAAACTATATTATGCCCCTGTCCCACCTTTTTACAACGTCTCCCCTGCATTGCCCCCCCCCCCCCCCCCCCCCCCCCCCCACACCGAATCTTGCGTTCTCATTGGCTGTTCGACATAGCACTCATTGCCAGTCAGGGAACTCAGATATTTGACAAGCTGTATATCTCTCTTCGATCGCCGAGCGCTCAGCGAGCCGATCGGATCAAGCTGTTGAGTAGTTCACACATAGCGATTGAGAGCCGAGTTTCGATCGGCAAGCGAACGCAGGGTTGATTCCAAGCCGGCAAATCTAGCGCCGACCAGACGGCGAGCGAAAATCAGGGCAAAAATCGTGTGTGAACTAGGCATAACCTAAGAAATGTACATTTGCAGCTTTGTGGTACAATAATTGGTTTAGTATATGGAGTATAATTTTCTTTAAAGATATCTCCCAATAAAAATATACCCTTTAAATCTTAAGCCCTTATTTTCTATTTTAACACTGTCTTTCTTACCCTTGTGCTGTGTTCTTTAGAGCTGGTAGATGGCAGTGACGATGGAAATGTCGTGGACATTGACTACACTTAAGCAGGTCTTCAGATAAATGGCAGATGATGCACCGGACACTTTTTTTTTTATATTGCTGTTGATAGAAAAAAAACAAATACAAAAGTTGAAAAATGTATTAAATGTTTATGCTGCCATGACAAAATATGTGTTTGTAAATTAAAACGTTATCTATAATGATTTTCTTGAATGGTTATAATACTGATAAATGTTCAGAGCAATTAACAATTTTGCCTTCACTCTGTGTATCTTACTTTTACTGATGTTGTCAGAATTACCTCTTGTGTTACGCTTTTCTTTTGAATAACCCAGGGATCCTCAGTGGGAATGTTCTTACCATATTTGCCTGCAGCACACAAACACACATGCTTGAAAATATGCTTTCAACCCTGACATTATTTAGTTTACTCATTTTAAGTGTATGATGCCTGTAATAGACCTGAGTAGCCCATATTCCAGCCACAGCTATATTAGAACGTCCATAAAAATTAAAGATGTATGTAGGTCAATTTAAACATAATAAACATTGTTACAGATATTGTATATACTGAATATACATTTTTTTTTAGAACCTGGTCTCTTGTCTGTTATACATATACAGTGGGGAAAATAAGTATTTGATCCCCTGCTGATTTTGTAAGTTTACCCCCTTACAAAGACTTGAACAGTCTATAATTTTTACGGAAGGTTTATTTGAACAGAGGGAGACAGAATATCAACAAAATATCAAAAAAAAAACATTAAATAAAGGTTAGAAATTAATTTGTATTTAATTAGGGAAATAAGTATTTGATCCCCTACCAACCAGCAAGAATTCTGACCCCCACAGACAGGTTATGTGCCCATGAGGCACACAAATTAGTCCTGTCCCTGTATAAAAGACTCCTGTCACAGAATCAGTTTCTTCCATTCAAATCTCTCGACCACCATGGGCAAGACCAAAGAGCTATCAAAGGACGTCAGGGACAAGACTGTAGACCTGCACAAGGCTGGAATGGGCTACAAGACCATCAGCAAGAAGCTTGGTGAGAAAGAGACCACTGTTGGTGCGATAATTCGAAAATGGAAGAAATACAAGATCACAGTCAATCACCCTCGCTCTGGAGCTCCATGCAAGATCTCACCTCGTGGGGTAAGAATGATTCTCAGAAAGGTGAGGTCAGCCCAGAATTACACGGGAGGAGCTTGTCAATTATCTTTCTCACCAAGCTTCTTGCTGATGGTCTTGTAGCCCATTCCAGCCTTGTGCAGGTCTACAGTCTTGTCCTTGACATCCTTTGATAGCTCTTTGGTCTTGCCCATGGTGGTTGAGAGATTTGAATGGAAGAAACTGATTCTGTGACAGGTGTCTTTTATACAGGGACAGGACTAATTTGTGTGCCTCATGGGCACATAACCGGTCTGTGGGGGTCAGAATTCTTGCTGGTTGGTAGGGGATCAAATACTTATTTCCCTTAATTAAATACAAATTAATTTATAACTTTTATTTAATGTTTTTTTTTCTGGATTTTTTGTTGATATTCTGTCTCTCTCTGTTAAAATAAACCTTCCATAAAAATTATAGACTGTTCAAGTCTTTGTAGGGGGTTACCTTACAAAATCAGCAGGGGATCAAATACTTATGTTTCCCACTGTATATGTATATATATATATATATATATATATATATATATATATATATATATATATATATATATATATATATATACTGTATATATACTGTTCAGCAAATAACATTAAAACCACCTCCTTGTTTCTGCACACATTGTCCATTTTATCAGCTCCACTTACCATATAGTAGAAGAACTTTGTAGTTCTACAATTACTGACTGTAGTTCACCTGTTTCTCTACATGCTTTGCTAACCCCCTTTTATGCTGTTCTTTAATGGTCAGGACTCTCCAAGGACCACTACAGAGCAGGTATTACTTGGGTGGTGGATCATTCTCAGCACTGCAGTGACACTGACATGGCGGTGGTTTGTTAGTGTGTGTTGTGCTGGTATGAGTGGTTAAGACAGAGCAGCGCTGATGGAGTTTTTAAACACCTCACTGTCACTGCTGGACTAAGAATAGTCAGGCAACCAAAAACATCCAGCCAACAGCGCCTCATGGGCCACGTCCTGTGACCACTGATGAAGGTCTAGAAGATGACCAACTCAAACAGCAGCAATAGATGAGTGATCGATTCGGACTTTACATCTACAAGGTGGACCAACTAGGTAGGAGTGTCTAATAGAGTGGACACGATATTTAAAAACTCCAGCAGTGCTAATGTGTCTGATCCACCCATACCAGCACAACACACACTAACACACCACCACCATGTCAGTGTCACTGCAGTGCTGAGAATGATCCACCACCCAAATAATACCTGCTCTGTGGTGGTCCTGTGCGGGTCCTGACCACTGAAGAACAGAGTGAAAGCAGTTAAAACAGTATTCTAGAGAAACAGATGGACTACAGTCAGTAATTGTAGAACTACAAAGTGCTTTTATATGGTAAGTGGCGCTGATAAAATGAACAGTGAGTGTAGAAACAAGGAGGTGGTTTTAATGTTATGGCTGATTAGTGTGTATATATATATAAAATCTATTTGGAATATAATAAGGGTTATAATCTTTCCCTATTTTTATTTATTCAAATTTTTTTTTAGTTTTAAGCCTGGTGATTACAGACATTTTAATAGTTTTGTCATCTCACTGTTATTTCTACTGTAGTTCAGACAAGAACATGAATAATTTAAATTTACACACTGTAAACAATAAAACAAACAGGTATGTTACAGACGAAAGCAGACTATTTCTTCTGGTGATTCAGAAAACATGTTTAAGTGTCAAACACTCATCTTGCTTATACAAAGTTAGTGTGAAGTGTTTAGTCTCCAGAGAGAGTTTGTGCTGTTGGAACTTGTTCAGTCGAGTAGGCAGGGTAATTCATTCAAACAATTGGATTAGTCATATCAGCATGTTGAAACAAAACAATTTGTCATAAGAGCTCAAACTCATTATATGCCCATTTATAAAGCACACATTTACTATATGTCAAAAGTATGTGAATAAATGCAGGTGTTTCAGCCACACCCACTGCTAGTAGATACAAAATTAGTCATACAAAATAAATGCTATGGTTTTATTTTTTTGGGAACAGTAACATTGTACTGATCACCTACCTGTCACAGAAGGATTTACTGGTGTTCTCTTTTCTTCATGTTTCTGTACACTAAAGATCTTTTCCAGGTCATCTTCACTTGATTCATCATCAAATACTTGCAAAAGCAATGAAGCAACACACAAACACATAAAACAATCTTGTACAAAACATTTACTATCAAAGAATTATAGAAACTGGTCTTTTGGAGTGGCATTTTGGGTAAATTGTTCTTTCTTTTCATGTGATTAACTGAAATAGAGCTTAATTAGCAATATATTTTATATACTTCACCTAATAATTATCTAGTGTTTTAAATAAATACATTAAACGTATAGACAATAAAGGTGGACCACTCACAGATTTTTAATGGATGATTACAATTCTGATTAGAATCTAACTGGATGGGAACAAATTTTTATTTTGCTTTTTGTGGGCTTTTTTATTAGCAGCAACATAGTATTATTTGTTTTTAACAGACCAAACTGACTAGGTTTGACAATTTATTTATGATAAATGCTATGGTTTTATTTTTTTGGTAACAGTAACACTGCACTGATCACCTACCTGTCACAGAAGGATTTACTGGCGTTCTCTTTTCTTCATGTTTCTGTACTCTAACATTCCCAAAGATGTCCTCCAGGTCATCTTCACTCGATTCATCATCGAAAACTGGCAAAAGCAATGAAGCAACACATATAAAACAATCTTGTGCAAAACATCTTCCATTAAAGACTTATAGAAACTGGTCTTTTGGAGTGGCATATTGGGTAAATTGTTTTTTATTTTCATGTAATTACATATTAACTGAAACAGAGCTTAATTAGCAATATGTTTTAAATACTTCACCTAACAACTATCAATTTTTTTATATGAATACATTAAACGTATAGACAGTAAAGATAGACCACTCACAGATGTGATTATAGTAACTGAAACAGAGCTTAATTAGCAATATATTTTATATACTTCACCTAACAACTATCCATTTTTTTATATGAATACATTAAACGTATAGACAGTAAAGATAGACCACTCACAGATGTGATTATAGTAACTGAAACAGAGCTTAATTAGCAATATATTTTATATACTTCACCTAATAATTATCTAGTGTTTTTTATATGAATATATTAAATGTATAGACAATAAAGGTGAACCACTCACAGATTTTTAATGGATGATTACAATTCTGATTAGAACCTAACTGGATAGGAACAAATTTTTATTTTGCTTTTTGTGGGCCTTTTTTTTTTTTAGCAGCAACATAGTATTATTTGTTTTTAACAGACCAAACTGACTAGGTTTGACAATTTATTTATGATAAATGCTATGGTTTTATTTTTTTTTGGTAACAGTAACATTGCACTGATCACCTACCTGTCACAGAAGGATTTACTGGCGTTCTCTTTTCTTCATGTTTCTGTACTCTAACATTCCCAAAGATGTCCTCCAGGTCATCTTCACTCGATTCATCATCGAAAACTGGCAAAAGCAATGAAGCAACACACAAACACACAACACACATAAAACAATCTTGTACAAAACATTTACTATCAAAGAATTATAGAAACTGGTCTTTTGGAGTGGCATTCTAGGTAAATTGTTCTTTATTTTCATGTGATTAACTGAAACAGAGCTTAATTAGCAATATATTTTATATACTTCATCTAATAATTATCTAGTGTTTTATATAAATACATTAAATGTATAGACAGTAGGTGAACCACTCTCAGATTTTTTAAGAATTATTACAATTCTGATTAGAACCTAACTGGATGAGAACCAATTTTTATTTTGCTTTTTGTGGGCCTTTTTATTAGCAACAACATAGTATTATTTGTTTTTAACAGACCAAACTGACTCATAGTTTCAAGAATAATGTCACACTGCTAGCCTCGGTGTGCTCATATGTGCCACGCCCCTCTTCTCTGTGTGCACACTCACTCCCCTGCCATGCCTCACAGGTGATTGGCTCCCTGAGCTAATCAGCCCCAGCTGCTCCTCATCAAGGAGCATTTATAAGGAGAGCTGGGGCAATGGGCAGGTTGGAGATTATTGTCGGTGTAACTCTGTTTGTGCCTGGTATCCCTGTCCTGGTATCCCTGTCCTGGTATCCCTGTCCTGGTATCCCTGTCCTGGTATCCCTGTCCTGGTATCCCTGTCCTGGTATCCCTGTCCTGGTATCCCTGTCCTGGTATCCCTGTCCGTTAGTTACTCTGCGATATTCTGTCAGTTTTCCGGATCCTGTCTGTTAGCCTGTTCGTGTCTTAGCCTAGTCCTTGTCTGTTATCCTGTTCGTGTCTGTTAGCCTAGTCCTTGTCTGTTATCCTGTTCGTGTCTATTAGCCTAGTCCTTGTCTGTTATCCTGTTCGTGTCTATTAGCCTAGTCCTTGTCTGTTAGCCTGTTCGTGTCTATTAGCCTAGTCCTTGTCTGTTAGCCTAAGTCTTTGTCTGTTAGCCTAAGTCTTTGTCTGTTAGCCTAGCCCCTGTTTGTTAGCCTGTGTGTGTTATCCTCTGTTTAGTCCTTGTTAACCTGTTTAGCACATTTAGTATGATCAGTCTCATTTAGCCTTTGTCTTTGTTTAGCCTAGCTTAGTCTATGTTTAGTTCTGTGTACCTGTTTAGCTTTGTTTGTTTGTTTAGTAGTTTAGCATAGGTTCTTGTCTGTATCTGTGTCTTGTGTAGTGTTCTGTTTTGTCATTTATTATTATTAAATATAGTTTCTATATCACATCTTTGCATGTGTGTCCGCCCTCCTGTCCGTCTAGCCCATAAAGCGTTACAAATAACATGAAATTAAATATTGTGCTATATCAAAAGTAAGAAAAAACTAGCTAATTAGCATAATAAGTTTTAATTATGCTGATTTTACATATAATGAAACAGACAATTGAATATAAAAATCTGTAATTCTGATGTTCTAGCACTGAAGTATTTATGTTTAAAATAAAATCATTTCAGGGCAGGAATAAAACTGGGACATTAGTGTCATTTTATTACAAATAAGGGCTCACAAAAAGGGAAAATATGATATTGCTTAAATAATATTCTAGTTACAACCATTAATATTATTACAAATAATGAACAGTACCTTAGTAGTAGCTTGTTGTCACATAGGTGGCATTTTTTTTATATAAATTTGAAAAATTGGTAACTGCCACAATATTTCTTGAAAATAATTTTGCTTCTCTTAACATCCTCCTTACTATGTGTGTGTAAAATACATTTGTGCTCTGTTTTAAGTAGATATTGTAGAGCTCTGGTTCTTTTAAATTTCCTACATACACTATATTTCCAATGCTGCCAAATCGTGGAGAAATGCTCTTTTTTCTCTTTCGAAAATGAGAGGTGCTTGTGTAACAGAACTGAAATACTTCTAACAGAAAACGAGAGCTAAGCTTGCCTCTGGTTCAGCTCAGCAATCTCTCTTTACTTTTCTTTTGCTGTACTGTGTTTCTATTATCTTTTCTTTTCTGTGTTTTTCTTTTCTGTGCTTTTCCTTTCTATTCATCTCATTTCTTTTCCTTTCTTATCTTTTTTTCATTTATTTGTCTTCTTTCACTTTCTTTTCTTCTAGTTTCTTTTCTTTTTCTTTTTTACCTATACCCACCTTTATCGTTCGCACTGAGTCAACACTGCAACACTGGCTGCTGTCTGACACTGAGTTTAAATGCACTGGCGCACAGCTAAGCCTGGTTGCCTCTAATTGCCGCTGGGGATTCTGGGGATTGGAGTTCTGACGCTCCGATCAACCAGCTCTTCCCCTGCTGGCGGCTGACTGCTTTGGCGGGTGATCTATCAGGTTGAGGTCAGGACTCTGTGCAGGCCAGTCAAGTTCTTCCACATCAAACTGGCTAATCCATTTCTTTATGGACCTTGCTTTTTACACTGGTGAGCAGTCATGTTGGAACAGGAAGGGGCCATCCCCAAACTGTTCCCACAAAGTTGGGAGCATGAAATTGTCCAAAATATCTTGGTATGCTAAAGAATTAAAAGTTCCTTTCACTGGAACTAAGGGGCCGAGCCCAACTCCTAAAAAACAACCCCACATCATAATCCCCCCTCCACCAAACTTTACACTCGGCACAATGCAGTCAGACAAGTACCGTTCTCCTGGCAACCGCCAAACCCAGACTCGTCCATCAGATTGCCAGACGGAGAAGAGTGATTCGTCACTCCAGAGAACACATCTCTACTGCTCTAGAGTCCAGTGGCGGCATGCTTTACACCACCATCTGATGTTTTGCATTGTGCTTGGATGCAGCTGTTCGGCCATGTAAACCCATTCCATGAAGCTCTCTACACACTGTTCTTAAGCTAATCTGATAATCACTGAGCTCCTGAGAGTGACCCATTCTTTCACTAATGTTTGTAGAAGCAGTCTGCATGTCTAGGTGCTTGGTTTTATACACCTGCGGCCATGGAAGTGATTGGAACACCTGAATTCAATGATTTGGATGGGTGAGTAAATACTTTTGGCAATATAGTGTATCATATGTATGGTGGTTATGATTATTTTAGGTGCTTTTTATAGTGTGTAATATTAACAGACATTTGTTTTATTAGATTTTTGTATATTTGTATATCATTTATTTGTCTGGATTAAACAATCTGATAAGTAATTATTGAAAAAAGATTCAGTCCTGTTATTGTGAAAAAAAAGGTTGATTTTGGTAAAACAATTGTTTTATTTGTGAATTATTCAATTATGTAAAACTGAATTTAAAAAAAACTTTTTTATTTATTTTAAATAATAGTTTTTTTTTTATTTAAGTCAGATTAGTCATCTAATTATTAAAGACAAATATATTTACATGACTCATTTTTTACATTTCTTATGTATTACCTATTTCTAAATATAAAATGCAACAAACTTTGCCACCCTATGTAGGTAATAATAATAATAATAATACAACTGTGTATATATGAGAAAGCATGTGCACTAACAGGAGCTGAAGTTTGAAGGAAGCAGCACATTCTGACTCTGCAGGAGGAAAAATCATGTATTAATTATATGTAACATTTTATTAACAAAAGCATTGAAATCAAAAGAATAAAAACACAATAAAAAGGGATAAAATAGGTTACAGCACCTTTTCAACTTTGCGTCTCTTTGTGGGTGGAGCTTGCAAATGACCCTCCTTCAAAAAATAGAATATAGAAAAATAAAAGGTTAAAAGGACTGTCACATTTTAAAAATGTGATTTTGATAATTTAATACAGTATTACTTGCGTACAATTGAAATTGAAACCTGCAGTGACAGTATTACTGTACCTCTATAAGTTTCTGCAGTGTAGTGTTTTGGCAGCGGATACTGGATTTCCAGTTCTTGCAGTTCCCCTTTCCTGCAAACTTCTCAAAACCACTTGGTGTATACCAGCTTCCCTCAGACAGAATACACTTCTTCCCTACAGGAACAAAATCAACGTCCAATTTTGTTATAAAGCCACAGAGCGCATACTACTGTATTTAATCATGTCTGTGAGGGGGTTTGCTTGTGGTACCTGTGTTCTCATTTTTATCTGTCACTCTTGCTTTTCATTTCCATGTTTTTACAAATAATATTTTAGTAATACATTTTTACAATAATACAATAATAAATTTTTAGTAATACAGTAGTAAAAGGAATCTCAAAGTTCTGGCACTTTTATATTTTGGTTGAAAACAGTGAGGGTAGGAGGAGTAGTGACTGGTCATGTCTGAGAGACTGAGAGACACTTATAGTCCGGATTTAGCTCCATCTGATTTCCACCTTTTTGGACACTCAAAGAAGCTTTAAGAGGAAGATGATTTTTATGTGATGATGATGTGAAGCACTATAGTGACTATGTAGAAAAGTGATGTCATTTATTTTGAAAATTCTTAATAAATAAAAATAAAAAGTGTGGAAACTTTTTGAATAACTCTTGTACATTTTTACAGTATAATTTAAGTAAGGTTGTTATTAGAATGACTTTTAAATTTTACTTAAGTAATTGATTAAAGGTATTTTACATGTTGCTCTTTTACCAGCCTCAGGTGTGTATATAAGAGAGACTAAAGGTGAGTTCGTTAGGGCGGCACGGTGGCTTAGTGGGTAGCACTGTCGCCTCACAGCAAGAAGGTCCTGGGTTCGATCCCCAGGTGAGGTGGTCAGGGTCCCTCCTGTGCGGAGTTTGCATGTTCTCCCCGTGTCTGCGTGGGTTTCCTCCGGGTGCTCCAGTTTCCTCCCACAGTCCAAAAATATGCCACCAGGCTAATTGGAAACACTGAATTGTCCTATAGATACCTAGCCGCTAGATGCACAAACCAGTGCATTGTAGTGCCGGTCCCAAGCCCAGATAAATAGGGAGGGTTGTGTCAGGAAGGGCATCCGGCGTAAAAACTGTGCCAAATCAATGATACGCCGAGAGCCGACCCCGCAACCGAACAGGACAAAGGCCGAGGAAGAAGAAGAAGAAGTAAAGGTTAGGTCATTGTTCAGTGTTATGATACACAACTGTACCTTTGGCCAGCTGTTCCTGATACAGCATGCCTGCTTTATCTCCACAGGTAACATGTAGCTGAGTTTTATACAAACTCCATGACCAATCCTCCATGTCCTGCTTTTCTTCCTTCTTTAATGAAGAGACTGAAAGTGAAAACATTACTGATATTTATATGTGGAAAAAAAACTGTACCATTGTTCATCTAACCATTACCAGCCTATAATTTCTGGACTGGAGATCAACAACACTGCAAATTCCTGCCTATACATGTACATTAAATACAACAATATATACCATGGTAAGTGCTATTAATTAAACCATTTGCAAATAAAAAAATTTTTGCTCAGATATATATCCCAAATCTTGTCCTATTACTTCTTGTCGTTCTGCTGTGGCAAATAATCCTAAGTGCACACCCAGAGATCCGTACTTCAAATGAACTGCTATTAAACTCTTGAACCTTAACAAAAGCTATTTAATTCTCCCACTTTTTTGTTTCAGCAACTCCCGTATTTATGGCTCACCACAGTGGATCTGGTCCTAATACCAGACTTTTTTATGCTGGATACATAAAAAAGTACACTTTCACCTGGAGCAAATGAATGCTCATGAGGCACAGGTGACTGTCAATTAAGAACTGTCATCAATCATCTGCTTCATCATGCTCCTAAACTGGTCATAAATGGCAAGGCAGACTGGCATGATTCTGTTATCGTGCCCACTGCCAAACTTTACGGCAGGTTACATAGATACCAAACAATATTGTTAACTAATATTATCTAATATAATCCTGGAGACCTATGTTTGAACCTCCACATGGGTTTCCTTCAGTGTTTTAATTTTTCTCCAACCTTCTAAACATGCCTGTAGTTGGACTAGCTACTCTAAATTCTCCTAAGGTGTATGATTTAAGGTTAAAGGTAACATTTACAAAAACACGGAAATAATGTATATAAACAAGCACCAGTAGTGCATGTGTTTAATGTCTGGATATACCGAGGACATATTCAAAGTTCTTTTGCTGGTACTCACCAGCTGGTACTTGGGTTTGGCTCATTGCTGATTTCATCTGATTGTTGCTGAAAAGAAATGAAGGGCCTGGTTTTTCCTCTTCTGTCTCCTTAGCACCTTTCTTTCTCTTTATTCCTGTCTTCTTTTCCTTGGTTTTCTTTTCTTGATTCAGGTCTGCAGTAATCACATTCTTACTCAGTTTCTCTGCATCTGGAATCTTAGTGGACCCTAAAATAAAGATTGTATAGTAAGTGTTGTATGAAGTAATAAAATTACAGCAATTATTACACTGTCAAAGCTTGTACATAAAGTTGAGGTCAGTTAAGTTAACATACACTAGTAAAAGACATTAAATGTTGGGATTTAATAATAGTTTTTCTGTGACTTGGTGATTAAAACTTATACTTCTTTGTTTAACTTTCATAGAGTTTTGTTATTTTATTGTAAGTTTATTGTGAGTTTTTCCAAAAAATAAGACAAACTCTGACGCAACTTTTGCTGTATGTAATTAACTTTACTTACTACAGTTGGTGACTTCCTATGCCAAATAAATAGGGCTAGTTTGGTTACAAAGCTATGTATACACTCAGAATACACTTTAAAAAGACTAGCATATATGTTTACATGTCAGGTATGTCAATTAAAGCCTTTTCTTCATCGGTATGATTAACTGTTTGTAAATGCAAATCACATGGAACAGTGTTTTCATTGAAAAGTTTTGGGGGGGTAAACCAAACTGTGAACTGTTGCTAGGAGAAAATTAGCCTGGAGGGCTATATCAAAACATGTCTGGTGTGAAATTCAAGTTGCTGAAACATGTGCCACATTTTATGGCATTTAGCCACAAAGATTTTTTTATGTCTGGAGGAGAACATATTTTTTTACCTAAGCATCTGAAAGATTTTTAGTAATCCTCAGGTTGAGGTCACTGAAATTCTTCCTCACTAAACTTGTCAAATCATGTCTTGGTGCTACTGTGAACAAAGCAAGACCCATAGTCACACTGGCACAGGAAAGACCTTCCTCAGACTGTAGATACAAAGCTGGAAGCATCTAATTTATTTTATATAAGTGATTTTAACATGTATTAACAAAGGGTGTGGTTAAAACACCTAAACTCAATTATTAGTAGGGGTGTTCTGTAGATATTTAGGGTTCCACCTATTAGTCAGGAAGTATGTGTAGATGCTCCATAAAACTAAACACGAGGGTTCTTTGTGTTTGCACTGATGCAGTGCTGCTTTCACCACATCATCACAGGAAAATTGTTTTCCCCCTTAAAGCTTCTTTGAGCGTCCAAAAAGGGGGAAATCAGATGGAGCTAAATCCAGACTATAAGCTCACTCAGTCTCTCAGACACGACCAATTGCTACTCCTCCCACCCTCACTGTTTCCAACCAAAATATAAAAGTGCGTAAATTGAAACTTTTTGAATATCCCTCAAACTTGAACATGTCATACATGATTAAAATAATGTATATAAACAAGCACCATTAGTGCCTGTGTTTCATGTCTGGATATATTTAGGGCATCTCTAGTACATGATATGTGAATGAGTTAAATCTAAGGTTCTGTTGTTTGTGTGTCATGTCAGACTCACATAGGGTTTGACTAATCGCTGGGTTCATCTGATTATTGGTGAAAAGAAATGTTGAAGGGCCTGGTGTTTCCTTTTCTGTCTCTTCACCAGCTTTCTTTCTCTTTATTCCTGTCTTCTTTTCCTTGGGCATCTTTCCTGGTTTCAGTCCTGTAGCTGTTCATAAACACATAATTTCATAAGATTGAGGTATTTTATAAATATTACATATCTGCTAGATCAAAATATTCATACAGAAACTTTTAATCATTTAATATGACTTTTTGCATGTTCTTCTGTAAATATAACTGTCATTTTACCCAATAATATGCACTTAATTATACTTAATTAGGATGTGTTTGGAACTCAAATAGAGTCCATCTGTTCTAATTTAAAGTGATTGATTGGACATTGTTTGAAATGGCACCAAATAAAAAGGCTAAATACTTTTAAAGGCACTTTATATTTTCAAAAATATACATTTTATTGTTTATTGTTAATGTACAGTCCAAACAGCAGGCTAGAGACTTACCAGTGGTAACTTTCTTGGCTGGTTTCTTTTGATTAGAGATCAAGGAAGATGAAGGTCCTGGTTTCTTCTTTTCCATTTTTCCAAGTACTTCCTTAGTTATTTTAGCTATCATCTTTTCATTTGCTGTCTTTTTCTGATTCTTGATTGAGGGCTGTTTACTCTTGATCAGTTTTTTTGCACTGGGCGTGTTCTTGTCGGACGTTGGAAGGGCTGAAATTAATATTACAGTCAATATTGATTTAAAGTACAAAATGAAAGTAATACACAAGTCTATAAACAAGGGATCTTCAAAAAGTTTCCACACTTTTATATTTTGGGTGGAAATGGTGAGGGTGGGAGGAGCAGTAATTGGTCATGTCTGAGAGACAGAGCGAGAGCTTATAGTTTGGATTTACGTAGCTCCATCTGATTTTCACCTTTTTGGACTCTCGAAGAGTCTTTAAGTGAAAGAAAATTTTTATGTGATGCCATTTTGCTGATGGCATTAAAAAGTTGGTATGACGCTGGGAAAAATGCATTGGAAGGTGACTATGCTACCTACAATTAAACTGTGAACAGTGGATTCAGAAAGCATTTAAATTCTTTGAGTTTTTGCACACTTTATTGTGACTTTAAATTAATATAATTGCCACAAATATCTCACGTACTCACCCATAATAATGTGATTTGAAAATCAAAAAGCCCTGTCAGATTAGATGGCAAGCATCTGTCAACTGACAAATGTGGTACAAAGCACCATAGTGGCCTGACAATACAAAGTGCTATAGCCACACATTGTAGGCCTAAGGTTTACAGTGGACTTTACAGAAAAGTAAATGAATCATGGACATCAGCTAATAGTTTCAGTTTTCTAGTGTTAATAAGCAAAATTCATTTTTTATTAAAAATGGTCTTGAACTATACATTTAAAATACATTGCATTTGATAGATTATTCCTTAACAATTGCAGTGCTTTGAAAAAATATTTGTATTATGTAGGATGAAAAATGAATGTGATTTATAACTAGATTTTTAATTCTGATGAATGAAACAAACATTAGTACACTAGAGACTCACATAACTTGGTCTTCTTGGCTGGCTTCTTCTGATTTAGAGTGGTGAGAGAGGATTCGCCTAGCTTCTTCTGTCCTGTCTTTTCAACGCCTTTCTTTATTTTGTTGGCTTTCTCACCCTTTGGTGTCTTTTTATCTTTCTGGATTGGGTTCTTCTTCTTCCTGATGGGTTTCTGTGCATCACTGATCTGCTTGTAGGAGCCTGAAGGTAATAATGCATAGTAAATATTAAAAATATTTTTATGCAATGATAACACAGTTAAATTAAATGTACAAAATACAAATGAATGAACACAGAAAGCTAAAAAATCATATGTGACCACCTTACCATCCAGAAGGCTGGCTTTGAGTGAACGCAGGATAGAATTTTTTTCCAGGATATGATTCTCAAAGACATGACGCCAAAACACCCTTATGGACTGCTTTTGATTCTTTTCCACCCATTCCAAAATCTGATATACACCCTCCTGACGTTTATCCTTACAGTCTATCTTCATCACTTTCTGCAGAGAATGAGAGTAAGAATTTGACAACCCCTTAGTCTTTAAAAATTTTTTTTCTGTAACCACAGAAAAGGGGTTCTGCTGCTACCTGGAAACACTGAGAGCAAAACTATTGCAACTATTTACACACTTGTGTGGGTACTAGACAGCATTAGTGTTCAGAGGTAATCTGTTGTCCTTCTAAGGTAGACTGGCTTCAATAAACTGTCCCTAGGTGTGAATGAGAGAGTGAGCGACTAATTGAGTGACTGACAGTCTGTGTGTCAGTGAAGTAGTCAGTGATAAAGTAAATATGTGATGGGCCTTTGATGCACTGCCACCCTCATTACAGTGTGTTTCTGCTATCCTGACCCCCCACAACATTGATGAGGGTGAATGGTTAATGAAGTTAAATGAACAAATTAATTATTTTATTGTTTTTTTTTTTTTTCATTAAATTGTGATAAATCACATTTGGTCAATTGTGTGAGTTAATGGCCTTTAAAAAAAAACTACATAAATTTAACCTTGTGTGCATAATGTGCTTAACAAATACAATTTTCAACTGGATAGACAGGATTGCTTTTTTATTTTTTACATACCTTATGGAGGTTCTCTGGGATCAGATCATTGTCTTTGAGCTGGTTAAGGAAGACCCGAGGTTCCTCCATGGAAGATATCTTTGTCTTATTGCGGCGGAAAAAATCAGCCAGCTCCTCATCTGAACAATGAGCCAGTGGATCCATTGAGAAACTTTGATTTAGCTTCTTTTGTCTGTTCAATACAACAACAGCTGGAGTTAATTAAAAAGTACAATATTTGTCCATTTATATAAGATTCACTAATAATGCCTTGCTTGTCAGACTAAAAATTAACTAACCATTAGTAACTAACAAAGATAAGCCACAGTCATTTATCATTCCTTCATTCATTTATTTTTACTAACTGCTTCATCCCAGTCACAGTTGGGTGGGTCCAGCATCAACCAGGATCTGGACAGGATGGTAGTCTAATGGTCAACACACACCTACACATTCACTTACACACAGTTTAGAACAGTAAACCAATCCACCTTCTGTGGTATACAATTCCAAAGTTTTAACCCTGCAACACTAAACGCTCTATCACCTAATGTGCATAACCCGGAGGAAGGGAAAGAAAGCAGATGGGAATCAGAGGACTGATAAAAGCATGAAGCCAAAAAGTTAGAGAGATAAAAGAGAGCCAAGCCACGGAAAGATGTAAAAACCAGAAGAGCAATTTCATACTGAATGTGGCAGTGAATCATACATCAGTGCAGGCATCAATGTTCTAAGAAACTAGTGTGTGTAAGTTTTCTGGCTTGCTGAATTTTGGATGTACTGTAACCTCTTTAGGCCTAAAAAGAACAGAATTGTAATAGTCCAGTCTGAATGTAATAAAAGCATGAACAGTCTGGCAATGTTTTTAAGGTGGAAAATGCTGGTTTTGTTAAAGCTTTAATATGAGAATCAAATAAAAGTGAAGAAACAAAAGGACATCAAAATTTTGTAACAGAGGACATAAATTCAGATATAGAAAATGTGGAAGAATGGAAGGGGAAGCAATCAGTATGACATCTGTTTTATTACTATTCAGCTTAAGCAAGTTTTTAACTATCTTTGATATTGGTCAAGCAAGCCATTGGATGATATTTCCATGAGGAAGCATGTGCATGTAAATAATAGACAAATGAACCAAGCCCTGAAGGACACCATGAGACAGAGTAGAACAATTTGACCTAAAACAGCCAAGTGAGACGAACTGCTGCCTATCGGTGAGATTTGACCGGCAGTATCAGAGTGAGTGCAGTATCAGAGATGGCAGTTAAGTTCTTCAATCTGTAAAGCAAAATATCATTAAGCATCATAGCAAAAGCTGATGTGAGATCCAGAAACACAAGCACATTTACCAGTCCTGAGTCAGCTACCATTAGTAAGTAATTTAAGACCCTGACCAAAGCAGTTTCCGTGCTGTGTTGCACTCCAAACCCAGATTAAAATTGCTCGAAAGGTTGTTGGTGGACAGGTGTTCTGTCAACTGGGCAGCAACAGAAAAAAAAAAAAGCATCCAGGCCTGGCTACATTTTGCAGAAACCTACATAAATTCTGCCAAAAGCAAGTGGGAAAATGTATTATGATCTGTTCAGACCAAGGTTGAAATTTCTGGCCATAATTCCAATAGGTATATTTGGTGCAAAACAACGTTGCACATCACCTAAAAAACATTATAGACACAGTAAAGCATGATGGTGGCAGCATTATGCTTTGGGGCTGGTTTCCTCAGCTGGAACCAGAGCTAGTCAAAGTGGAGGAAATTATGAACAGTTCAAAAGTTTGGAATAGCCCAGACCTAAATCTGTGGGGTGACCTGAAGAGGGCTCTGCACAGGAAATGCCCTCACAATGCCATGCTGATAGACTCCAACCCGAAAAGACTAAATGCTGTCCTAATATCAAAATGTGCTTTAATAAAGTATTAGTTTAAGTGTGTGCATGTTCATGCATCCACATTATTGTATTTTTATTCCTTGTATTTTTTTTAGCATGCAACTTTACATTTTGCCTTTGTTTCATTAAATAAGAAGGTAGATTATTTTGCATTGATTGTGCTTTACAATAAAAAAAAAACATTTTAAAAATCTAAGTTGTGCTAAGTTTGTAAAACATCATAAACTTTGTCTTGTTAATCAAATGAAATTGTGAACTGAGACACTGATATACCCATATTGTAGTATGCCAAAAATACACACAAGTATGAACATTAGTATCTAACAAAATATGAACAGATTAAAGAGTACAGTAGGAATTGTAATTACTGGGTGACTAGAATAAAATTAATGCTAAATAATAGTATACATTTTGTGCTGTTTGATACTTACAGTCTGCGTTATCAAAAAAGCACACAGGCTGCCGGAAGGCGGGAAGAGTTTTGAGCTACGGTCGAGCTGTTGCTGTATTTTTTTTGCTTTTACCAAGAAATGAAAGTGAAAGTGACTTTTCTCACAATATGTGACTGAAATGATGGGTTAGTAAGCAGTTAACCCTGTTGTATCCATTGTTTCTAGGTGGTGATGGACCTACTACACTAAGCAGAATGAAGCGGTTAGTTAAATTAAATGAACAAAATCTTACCTTATAAATAATGATTATATATTTATCCACAAATCCAACTGATTTGTCTCTTTTCACCTGTCTCTCTAGGTGCACATCCACTATCGTCTCTGCATCAGTGCCCTCTGTGCCCTATAGCTGTGTTACATTTCTATTTCATAAGCAGTTACGTAGGTTGGTACAAAGTACCGCCTTTCTGTACTCCTTTACTCTTCTTACTCACAGTGTGAAAATGTGTCAGCTATAAATTCTTGTCTGCGTATGGGCACACCCCGATACTCACACTTAACCTTTTCCATTCCACACTCTTCTAGGTTGTGTGTTATTGCCAGTTTTTACCCAGTAAACTGTTCACAACTGCATACAGACAGGTGAAAGCTAACATGCTTTCTTTAAAAAATGTAAAGCCAGATGTGCGTCTTTTTGAACTGATAATTTAATCTCTTTACATTTACATTTTCGGCATTTAGCGGATGCTCTTATCCAGAGCGACTTACAGAAGTGCTTCCATAGTGAACATTTCATTACTCTAGTCTAAGTAAACAACAGTCCAAAAACACAAATCTGCTAAAACCTGTTAGAACCAAAGTGTTTTTTGGTTCTAGTGAATAAGAGTGTTAGTAAGTAAGTAAGTACAAATCAGCTTAAGTGTTTAGTAAAGAGGTGATTAAGGTTTTTAATCATTTTTTAAAGACAGCAAGAGATTCAGATGTTCGGACAGACAGAGGAAGTTCATTCCACAATTTGGGTGCCAGTACAGAGAAAAGCCTTGATGCTTGTCTTCCTTGAGTCCTGTGTGGAGGATCACGTGGCTCGGAGGTTGCGCGGTACAGAGCGGGGTTTGATTAGACCACGAGGGTAGCTTGGGGCTGGTCCATTTTTGGCTTTGTAGGTGAGCATCAGTGTGCGTGCAGCTACTGGAAGCCAGTGAAGAGAACTAAGCAGTGGGGTGATGTGGCAGTGTTTGGGTTGGTTAAAAACCAGTCGGCCAGCTGCATTTTGAAGGAGCTGCAGGGGTTTAGTAGTGGACATGGGAGCTCCTGCCAGGAGGGAGTTGCAGTAGTCCAACCATGAGATTACAAGTGACTGCACAAGAATCTGGGTAGCTTCCATGGAGAGAAATGGTTGAATCTTCCTGATGTTATAAAGGAGGAACCGGCACGCTCTCGTCATGCTGGCTACATGAGGAGAGAAGGTCAGCTGGTTATCCAGGATGACACCAAGGCTTCTTACATTATTAGATGGTCTGATCTGGGAGTCAGGATTGATCTCCAGGAATGAGTAATAGCTCTGTCTTGCTGGGATTGAGTTTTAGATGATGAGCCGACATCCATTGTGAGATATCTTGCAGACACGCTCGCTGAGATGCGAGCTGAGACTTGTGTGCCTGAAGGAGGGAATGACAGAATGAGCAGTATTATCTGCATAGGAGTGGTAAGAGAAGCCATGGGAGGCTATGACTTTACCCAAAGAGTGGGTAGATATAGAAAAGAAGTGGGCCAAGTACAGAGCTTTGAGGAACACTGGTTGAGAGAGTGCATGGAGGGGATATGGATCCCCTCCATGACACCTGCTAGGAGCGCCCTTCCAGGTAGGAGGCCATATATTGCCATGCCGAACCGGCTACTCCAAGGTTGGAGAGAGTAGACAGGAGAATGCTGTGATTCACAGTGTCAAAGGCTGCAGAGAGGTCAAGAAGAATGAGGACTGATGACAGTTTGGCTGCTTTGGCTGCATGAAGCTTCTCAGTAGAAAGATGTTTTTGCAGCAGCCACATCAGATGAGAACCTAAACAGCAGAGCATGGTAGGAGAGGAGATCAGCACTGAGCTTAGATTTCCTCCCCTCTTCACACCAGTGAGAGTCAGTTATGATTTCTTGGACTGGACAGTCAGTATCTCTTTATGGATATATATGCATATACAGTATCAACATTTATACATATGGATTGTGTCCAAAATAAGAGAGCTTCAGTTTGGTTCTCTGGTTAAGTTTTCTTTGCTATCCAATGTTCTCTCCAAGCTTGCCAGCACCAAAGACCAAATGCATCAATATTCCTTCTGTTCAACTTTCACATTTATATAAAAAAAGATAATAATCAATTCTGATCATTGTTTGGAGAGGCAAATCATTACATCTGAAGATCTTGAAGTTTCTTTATTCTAGTTCCGCCAAGTGCCAGCCTGGGATGTATTTCCTGACTGTTGGATCATTTGCTGTAAATAGTTGATCCAAGCAGGTAAGAGCTCTCCACCACTTTAACATTTTCTCCATGGTGGTAAAGTTAGTTGTCATGACTTTTGACTTCAACACATTGAGCTCAAGTATCATCTTTTTACTCTGTTCTTTAGCTTTTCTTTAAAGAACCTTCAGGACTTTCTGATTTGCTGCTGTAAGTGTTGTGTCTTTTGCATATCAGAGATGTTGATGGTTTTTTTGTTTTTACCAATCTTAAAACCTTAGTCATCTCTCTCCAGTCCTGCTTCTCTCATTATATGGTCAGTGTACAGGTTTAACAGGTGGTGACAGAATGCAGCCTGGTCTAACGTCTTTAACAACAAGGAATCAGTCTGTTTGTCCGTTTTCTGTCACGACTGTGTTGATCGGTTTAGAGATTTCTAATTAGAATAATGGGATGTGTTTATTCTATTTTTATATTATTTTATTCTAGGTTTATTGTTTAATTAATGTTTAATGTTGCACCATGGGTCAGAGAGTAACGCAATTTCAATTCTCTTTATGTCCTGTACATATTGCAGTTTTGACAATAAAGCAACTTTGACTTGACTTTGACTAGTTAATACAGTACCTCTTTCACAGTACCTATTAGTTTTCTATAAAACACTATCCCAAAAAATTGTAATTATATTTTACAAATGTTCTAGCAGTACTTACATAAGTTACATTTTCGCCTGGTGTATTAAATTTATAGCTATGTACACTGTCCTTTGTTGTAGTTAAAGACATATGCAGTTCCTGGCTCAGCAATTAAATTAGTTTGACTAGATGATACAGTAACCAAGGAGACAATTTATGTTTCAAAAAGAATAATATGCCATTTATTTTATTTCCTCCATAAATTTAATTGTGTTTTACAATGTGTTGTGTTTCACTGACTTCCCTTTGTGTGACAGTATGGGTTGTACACCAAAACTATAAGAGGCCAAAAGGAAGGGGACTATAATTGTTTCACACCACTGTAGTAGCAGGTGGACTCAATAAGTTAAAATAATTTAAAAGCATGCACAATTAGCAGGGCAATCCAGAAATCACAAGCAGGACACAAGCTTACATCACTATGAGCACAGCAAATAGGCAAAACAAAATTCTACTGAATTAGAAAATCCAAATCAGAAAACAGTACAGAATCAATACACAGAAAGCATTTAGCTCAGAACTCAGAATTAGTAGTAGTGCTATATATTTAATTAAGTATACAATATGGGCAAAAGCATTTGGGCAGCCCTCCTAATAACTAAGTTTAGGTCTTATAGCAACATGAATTCTGTGGCAAAAGCTTGGGGAAGGACTTTTTTGTTCTTTAAATTTATGCCTTGATGAGTTTGGTTTGTAGCCCCTCTAATGGCTTGCACAAAGCCTCTATTTTAACCCTACGCTGGCTTTTAAATATATTGAAGCACTGATTGTGAACCAGGCCTTCCAGTTCAATATCAATGTCTGATCACAGAAATGCTCTTTTGTCTAACTTTGTACAAATCCCTACAGACTCAAATCTTCGGTAAAGCATGTCTAAAGTATTGTAGGCTGTTATAGCTAAAGGGGGGTGGCAACTCGATAAAAATGCACATGATTTTAGAATACAATGTGCAACAACAACAACAAAAAAGTATAGTTTCATTATAAATATAAACAATACAACATTAGCATGCCCAACTAAATCACACATTTTAAATGTATGCTAATATAATTATAAAGAAAAAAAGTAAACAGTAAAGTGCACAAGACAGTCAAGCTAAGGAAGAGAAAAAGACAGAGAGAGAGAGAGGTGCGATGGAGTCTGGGCAGTCTCTTTGTCTCTTATCTGCAATAAGAAAAAAGATTGGTGTGAGAAAGATACAACACATTCCAAAGTCTGTGCTGTCCTAAAATAACTAAGATGATTGTATTTCATCCCATGTTACATACATACATCTGTTGCACCTAAACATCTACTTTGACTCAACAATTTTTTATTCTCAGTTTGTTCTTTCTTTTAAGCTGTCTTAAATACAGTAAATATTCATATTAGTCTAAATCATTGGATTATCAGGTTCATGAAAAAACATTTTAGATTGCCTTGCTTTGACACTTTTGCAAGCATAATAAGGTGATAAACTAGAGAGTGAGTTAAAAATGATCCGCACACCAGTTATGTTAAAACTTCTGTTGGCCACAATCAGTCCTTTCTGTACAAGGTCGCTGTCTCCCCAGAACCTCTGCTGGTTTAAATGTGTTAGGTCAGTTCAATTGTGACTGTGGTGCAAGAAACAATGGCTGCCATTCCTCCATGTCCACTCTATTAGACACTCCTACCTTATCCACTTATACCAGCACAACACACACTAACACACCACCACCATGTCAGTGTCACTGCAGTGCTGAAAATGACCCACCACCCAAATAATACCTGCTCTGTACTGGTCCTCGGAGAGTCCTGACCATTGAAGAACAGCATGAACGGGGGCTAACAAAGCATGTAGAGAAAAAGATGGACTACAGTCAGTAATTGTAGAACTACAAAATGCTGCTATATGGTAGGTGGAGCTGATAAAATGGACAGTGAGTGTAGAAACAAGGAGGTGGTGTTAATGTTATGGCTGATCGTGTATATGTAACTACACTAGTGCACCTTGCAATGGCTAAGATGCCTGACTAGCTGATAGCAAATTGGTTTCACAGAACATTTTAAATATGCAAAATAAAGGATGCCAGTATATGCTGTATATTGTTTTTAATAAAAGAAAAAGACACATTGTGCGTCTGCAAGGATAAAACACAGGAAAATGTTGTACTAAATACGATGAGTAAAACATTACTAGTAAACCAAAGTAGTAAAAATACCTTCTGAACTGTGGGTCTCTTCTTGCGACGCTAAATGTGGTTGTCCATACAAAAGATAATGGGGAAAAGAAAAGAGAATTTGTTTATACTCACAATTTTAACTGTAATTATTTATATTGCTTTATGTCCAAATATTTATGTTTGCATTAAACAGATCTATTATAGAAATGAGGGGTGTCCTAACAGAGTTGATATTTCAATTTGGAATTTAGGGGTTTATTGGGGATGAGGTCAGGGCTTTGTGCAGGCCTCAGAAGTTTCTAATTTTAGACTTGCAGGAATGAAAACATCATATTGCTTTACAGAACAAAGCACTAACATTAAATACAGGTACAATACCCTCTGAATGGAGGATTGTAACATGTGATGTTGCAGATCGGATAAAGTGCAATAATACAATAAAACATAAATGAGAAAATAGAGTACAGAAAGAACAAGAATGTAAAATACAGCCCATATATATTTTTCAAATGTACTAAAACATTTAAAACTAGGTTAATAGTATCAGATAAATCAATATGCTTGATGCATTAATAAAAACATTTAAAACTTTATAAATAAGACAAAAAAAGTACAAATGAGTACAACACCTTTAGAACTCTGCGTTTCATTGCACGTGGACACTGAAGCTTGCCCCTCTTACAAAATGTAAACAATGAGAAAAACAAAAGAAAGATCTTATATTTGCATGTAATTTTTAACATTACATTTACAGTGTTGTGTTTTATACCAATGGTACATCACACATTTTATTTACCTCTATAAAAACCTTTAGGGGAATGTCTTGGTGGCGGATGCTGATTTTCCAGTTTTTGGTCCCTCCTCTTCCTCCATACCTCTCAAAATCACTTGGAAGGAACCAACGGCCATTGGATTTAATACACTTGATTCCTAAATGAGTCAAAGTAAGGTCCAAAATCACATGAGCATTTAAACAATTTACTTAGCTTTTGATTTAATGATTAAATTATTTCATCCTGATCTTGGTCATATGTGTATGCATGTGCTTTAAACACAGCCCAGTAAACCAAAGAGGTTGAAGAGAAGAACCAAGGAGTGAAAACCAGTTTACCCTATCTAAAGGCTATTTATTGCAAATCATATTGCAAAGCTTACTGCTTTAACCTGACTTTACACTGCACAATAACTGAGTAAGCATCAAAGACTGAATTAGTGACACTGCACCAAAAGAATATCACAAAAAACTAGTGGCAAAATATTGGGTAACATTAGTGTGACAGCTGCTTTTTTTGTATAAGCCTGAAAAGTCCGCTAATTTAGGACGAAATATGATGGAGTATTAGCAGATATACATATATAATAAACTGATCATATAATTTGACACTGAGTACATATGATATTGCAAGTTGATTGCGATGATAGAAATGATCTTATAAAAGCACTGAGATTATGTAAACCTGGTCACTGCATTTGTTTTCCCTTTTCACTAGTGCTTAATGTTAAAAAGGGCCAGTGATAGCTCAGTGGTTAAGGTACTGGACTAGTAAACAGAAGGTTGCCGGTTCAAGCCCCACCACCACCAAGTTGCCACTGTTGGGTTCCTGAGCAAGGCCCTTAACCCTCAATTGCTCATCGTGTTCTGCTCATTGTGTAAGTCGCTTTGGATAAAAGCGTCTGCTAAATGCTGAAAATGTAAATGTAAAAAAAAAAAAAAAAAAAAAAATACTGCTAGAGTTTACATCCGATCATTTTGAATCTCATCTATAAGAGATAATTGGACCATGCAGACTAATGAGTATTCAAAAAAGTGCTACAGTATGTAAATCAACCCATACAGCAGATTATTATTATTATTATTATTATTAAGAGAAATAAAAAGGTGTTAATAAGAATGAACAAGAAAAATAAAAAATCTCTGTACATAACTGTGAATTTAATACATTTAATGTAACGCACCTCTGGCCAGCTTCTCTGGAGACAGCATGCCTTCTTTATAACCACATTTAACTAGGAGCTGTCTGTCAGCTAAGAAAAATAAAGTAATAACACACACACACACACACACACAACTTTAACTGTAGGTGTACATTTGAAGACTACAGCTGATTTCTTTTTAATGTACATCATGTGTTCATCTTTCTCTAGTCTTTTATCAGTGAATATTTTGATCACAGGATGCTGTTGATTTTATGTTTTATGTAATGTTTAAAAATCCGAAAACCTGCTGCACCTCATATATGAAACAAATAAAATGCATGTTATATAAATATTGAAAAAAAATATTCATTTAAAAAAAATGACAATTTAAAACAATCCTTATAATTTAAATTTAGTTTAAACTGTAAACTAGAAACATGTAGCACTGATTACTTGGCACTTACTGCTACTGTTTCTGCCTGCACCGGTTTCAGATGAATTAACTGATCCTGCTTTGGTGAATCCTTCAGTTTTGTACTTGGTTGGATTTAATTGAATGGAGGATGTCGGTCCTGTGTAGCTTCTCGTGCTGGACTGCTGGATACCATGAACATCTTTATTGACTGTACCTGCATAAGATATATTGTTTACTAGATTCCCATGTCTTTATCATTCATCTTTAATCTATCACAAAACAATCTCTATTGTGTTCTACAGGAGTCACTTAGGAATTCAACTTCATCATCATCATCATCATAATTTTTACTAATATTATTATTAATAGTAGTAGTAGTAGTAGTAGTGGTAATAGTAATAGTATTTGGTGACTACCAAGACGGCTTTTGTCAATCTAGACTGGAGTGGTAGCTCACACCTAAAATACAGCACTATTAATTAAAAGAACGCTTGTTCAAACCCCACCACCACCAAGCTGTCACTTTTGGGTGTCTGAGTGTCTGAGCATAATTAGCTATGTCTGTCATGTGAGAAAACTGAAGGGATTCTCACTGCTGTAGATGTTGCCGAATAATAAACATGAAATCAATTGTGACTCTCCATACACAGTACTGATTGCTGTGTGAACCTGCTTCATGCAGGTAAAAGAAGCAGTAACAAACTGCAGGTTTTAAGGGGGTCATGTGAGAGGTACAGTGCTCCTCAGTCAGGGTAGAGGTCTGCAGCACAAGACAAAATTTAATTGGTGTAATTGGATATGACTAGATGGGAAGAAAAAGGGAAAGATTGCATAAAATGTGTAGATATAAATAAATAAAAAAACAAAACATTTACACACTTTATGAATTAGAAACATGTAGCACTGATTACTTGGCACTTACTGCTACTGTTTCTGCCTGCACCGGTTCCAGTTCCTGTATTGTAATGATGCAGAGATGAATTACCTGATCCTGCTTTGGTGAATCCTTCAGTTTTGACCTTGGTTGGATTCAGTTGAAAGGAGGATGTCTGTCCTGTGTAGTTTCTTGTGCTGGACTGCTGGATGCCATGAGCATCTTTATTGACTGTACCTGCATAAGATATATTGTTCACTAGATTCCCATGTCTTTATCATTCATTTTTAATCTATCACAAAACAATCTCTATTGTGTTCTACAGGAGTCATTAGGAACTTAGCTTAATCATCATCATCATCATCATCATCATTATTTTACTAATATTATTATTAATAATAGTAGTAGTAGTAGTGGTAATAGTAGTAATAGTAATAGTCGTAGTAATAGTAATAGTATTTGCATTGTTATTTAATGGTTTTGTATACCACAGATATTTACTGTGATAACACTGTGCTTAAAAATGTAATGAGTTACAGTGGGGCCAAAAAGTATTTAGTCAGCCACTGATTGTGCAAGTTGTCCTACTTAGAAAGATGAGAGAGGTCTGTAATTTTCATCATAGGTACACTTCAACTATGAGAGACAAAATGAGAAAAAAAAATCCAGGAAATCACATTGTAGGATTTTTAAAGAATTTATTTGTAAATTATGGTGGAAAATAAGTATTTGGTCAATAACAAAAGTTCAACTCAATACTTTGTAACATAACCTTTGTTGGCAATGACAGAGGTCAAACGTTTCCTGTAAGTCTTCACCAGGTTTGTACACACTGTAGCTGGTATTTTGGCCCATTCCTCCATGCAGATCTCCTCTAGAGCAGTGATGTTTTGGGGCTGTCGCTGGGCAACACGGACTCCACAAATTTTCTATGGGGTTGAGGTCTGGAGACTGGCTAGGCCACTCCAGGACCTTCAAATGCTTTTTACGGAGCCACTCCTTCATTGCCCAAGCGGTGTGTTTGGGATCATTGTCATGCTGGAAGACCCAGCCACGTTCCATCTTCAATGCTCTCACTGATGGAAGGAGGTTTTGGCTTAAAATCTCATGATACATGGCCCCGTTCATTCTTCCCTTAACACGGATCAGTCGTCCTGTCCCCTTTGCAGAAAAACAGCCCCAAAGCATGATGTTTCCACCCCCATGCTTCACAGTAGGAATGGTGTTTACTCAGCATTCTTCTTCCTCCAAACACGACGAGTTGAGTTTTTACCAAAAAGTTCCATTTTGGTTTCATCTGACCACATGATATTCTCCCAATCCTCTTCTGGATCATCCATATGCTCTCTGGCAAACTTCAGACGGGCCTGGACATGTACTGGCTTAAGCAGGGGGACACGCCTGGCACTGCAGGATTTGAGTCCCTCTCGGCATAGTGTGTTACTGATGGTAGCCTTGGTACTTTGGTTCCAGCTCTCTGCAGGTCATTCATCAGGTCCCTCAGAGTAGTTCTGGGATTTTTGCTCACTGTTCTCATGATCATTTTGACCCCATGGGATGAGATCTTGACCCCAAGGGAGATTATCAATGGTCTTGTATGTCTTCCATTTTCTTACAATTGCTCCCACAGTTGATTTATTCACACCAACCTGCTTGCCTATTGTAGATTCACTCTTCCCAGCCTGGTGCAGGTCTACAGTTTTCTTCCTGGTGTCCTTCGACAGCTCTTTGGTCTTGGCCATGGTTGATTGTTTGAGGCTGTGGACAGGTGTCTTTTATACAGATAACGAGGTCAAACAGGTGCCATTACTACAGGTAATGAGTGGAGGACAGAAGAGTTTCTTAAAGAAGAAGTTACAGGTCTGTGAGAGCAGAAATCTTGCTTGTTTGTTATTGACCAAATACTTATTTTCCACCATCATTTACAAATAAATTCTTTAAAAATCCTACAATGTAATTTTTTTTTCTCATTTTGTCTCTCATAGTTGAAGTGTACCTATGATGAAAATTACAGACCTCTCTCATCTTTCTAAGTAGGAGAACTTGCACAATCAGTGGCTGACTAAATACTTTTTGACCCCACTGTATGTATTCATTTGTAATAACATACTGAGGATGTAGATAAACTAGAGACATGTAGTACTGAATAATTACCACTTACTGCTAGTATTTCTGCCAGCACCAGTACCTGTAGTGTGATGATGAACAGATGAAATTAGTGATTGTGCTGCTGTGCTCCTGGTTTGCTCTTGTTGAGGTGGGAATATTTTTTTAGTGGAGCCTCCCCCGCTGGACTGCCGAATGTAAGAGGTGTGTGTAGTGACTCCACCTGCAATTGACATACTGTTCAGAACACTTCCATGTCCTTACCATCAACTTTTATTTAACTGCCAAAACAACTTTTTTTACTGCTTCTTAACTTCTTTCACACTTGCATTATTTGGTCTGTTTGGATTGAACCCAACTGTTGTTACTGCATTAGTGTGATGTGATGTTTTTCACCATTTTTATATTATATTTAGTCACAACTGGATAATAGCTTCTACTAATTGTCGTAAATGTAGTACAACTTCAAAATCACTAGAAGTAACAAGCAGCTAAGAGAAATTTACCTGTACACAGAAATAAAATTCAGACATAAAAGTAAATTAAAAAAAATCTAGGGAAAATGAAACATTTGGGTGCTTTGGTTGTGCAGGGGTTAAATGCTGGCCTGGGGCCTACGCATTCACAAAATTAGCTATGTCTGTCATGTGAGAGAACTGAAGGGATTCTCACTGCTGCTGCAGATGTTGCCTAATAATAAAGATCAAAGTGCGACTCTCCATACACAGTACTGATTGCTGTGTGAACCTGCTTCGTGTAGGTAAAAGAAGCAGTAACAAACTGCACGTTTTAAACAGGGGTTTTGTGAGAGTTACAGTGCTCCTCAGTCAGGGTAGAGGTCTGCAGCATGAGACGATATTTAATTGGTGTTATTGGATATGACTAGATGGGGTAAAGAAAGGGAAAGATTGCAACAATGCATAGATACAAATGAGTAAAAAACAAAGCATTTAAATATTTATACTTTTAAAACACTTTATGAATTAGAAACATGTAGCACTGATTACTTGGCACTTACTGCTACTGTTTCTGCCTGCACCGGTTCCAGTTCCTGTATTGTAATGATGCAGAGATGAATTACCTGATCCTGCTTTGGTGAATCCTTCAGTTTTGACCTTGGTTGGATTCAGTTGAATGGAGGATGTCTGTCCTGTGTAGTTTCTTGTGCTGGACTGCTGGATGCCATGAGCATCTTTATTGACTGTACCTGCATAAGATATATTGTTCACTAGATTCCCATGTCTTTATCATTCATTTTTAATCTATCACAAAACAATCTCTATTGTGTTCTACTGGAGTCATTAGGAACTCAACTCTATCATCATCATTATTTTACTAATATTATTATTATTATTAGTAGTAGTAGTAGTAGTAGTAGTAGTGGTAATAGTAGTTATAGTAATAGTATTTGCATTGTTATTTAATGGTTTTGTATACCACAGATATTTACTGTGATAACACTGTGCTTAGAAATGTAATGAGTTATGTATTCATTTGTTATAACATACTGAGGATGTAGATAAACTAGAGACATGTGGTACTGAATAATTACCACTTACTGCTAGTATTTCTGCCAGCACCAGTACCTGTAGTGTGATGATTAAGAGATGAAATTAGTGATTGTGCTGCTGTGCTCCTGGTTTGCTCTTGTTGAAGTGGGAATATTTTTTTAGTGGAGCCTCCCCCGCTGGACTGCCGAATGTAAGAGGTGTGTGTAGTGACTGCACCTGCATTTGACATACTGTTCAGAACACTTCCAAGTCCTTATCATCACTTTTTATTTAACTGCCAAAACAACTGTTGTTACTGCATTAGTGTGATGTGATGCCTTTTCACCATTTTTATATTATATTTAGTCACAACTGGATAATAGTTTCTACTAATTGCCGTAAATGTAGTACAACTTCAAAATCACTAGAAGTAACAAGCAGCTAAGAGGAATTTACTTGTACACAGAAATAAAATTCAGACATAAAAGTAAATTAAAAATCTAGGAAAAAATGAAACATTTGGGCGCTTGGGTTGTGCAGGGGTAAAATGCTGGCCGGGGGCCTACGCATTCACATATTTATCTATGTCTGTCATGTGAGAGAACTGAAGGGATTCTCACTGCTGCTGCAGATGTTGCCTAATAATAAAGATCAAAGTGCGACTCTCCATACACAGTACTGATGAACTCAACATCATCATTATTATTACTATTATTATTATTATTTTATATTATCATTATTTATTTTTATTAAGGAAATACATCTCTAGAAAATGAACATTTACTGTAATAAATCAGTGTTTAACAAAGTCTGCCTTCTTTGTACTTACAGGTAATGTGAAGTTAAATGTTTATTATGACAAATATAAACTTTAGAATTTAGATACCGAAAGAAAATACAATAAATCACATCAATCTTGTTTTTAAAACTACAATCTAGAATCAAATACAAACTAAAACCTGTCACCCAGGTACAATATAAACTAGGACATGTAGTACTGATTTGTTAGCTCTTACTCTTTATGTTTCTGTCAGCACCAGGTTCAGTTCCTGTACTGCGATGATGCTGAGATGAAGTCATGGATTTTGCTGCCGTGGCTCCTACCATCTCTAACTTGGTTGGATCACTCTGAATTGAGGACGTTGGGCCACTGGAGCCTCGTCTGCTGGATTGCTGGATATCGCGAGTATATTTATTGAGTCCACCTGCATTATATACATGGTTAAGAAGACTCCAGTGTCTTCAGTCATACCCTTTATAGTATTACTGACCAAACTCTATGACAAAACTAGTATGTTCTGTAGTATTGACAAAGGAGCTTTTTAATCACACTACACGACTGATCGGCGATAGGGGGTTTTACACTACACGATCTATCACCAACTGGAATCGCAGGCGAGCTTCTCTGGTCTCCTATACTACGTTTTGTCATGAAAACACACATGAGAAGTGACGAGAGGATTAATGATACCACGTCCAAAAATGCACGTCAACAAGTGGCGAATGATCAAAGTTTGTGTGCTGATGTGCAGTGTAAAATCAAAGAGGAAAAATAAATGAATCTGAGTGGATTTGGCTACATGAACAGCATGAATTGTTCTATAGTGAGTTGGAGGTTAATAAAAATTTTTTTTTGCAATGCAACGTTGGTGTTTTATTTGGTCAGAAAGGTCAGAAATACTGTAAAACTTGAGTGTGTGCCCCTGTCCCACCTTTTTACAACTCCTCCTTTCACTCCGTATCTTGCATTCTCATTGGCTGTTCGACATAGCACTCATTGCCAGTCGAGCAAATTGGATCCAGATATTTGACAAGCTAGATATCTCTCTTCAGTCACCGAGCGCTTGGCGAGCCGCTCGGATCGAGTTGTTGAGTCGTTCACACATAGCGCTTGAGAACTGAGTTTCGAACAGTGAGTGAATGCCAAGTTGCTCCCAAGTCGGCAAGTCTAGCACCAACCAGTCGGCAAGCGAAAATCAGGGCAAAAATCGTGTAGTGTGAACTAGGCATGAGATGCATGTAATACTGCTTTACTAGCACTTACTGATACACTCTAAAAAATTATTCAGCACATTAGTAAATTAAACGTAATATAACAAGTCAGTTCAACATAAAAAAATAAGTTTGTTACATTTGTTAAAAATTTTAAGTTCGGGCAATTTAAAAAGACATTACTCAAAATTTTTACCTTTTTCAACGCATTATTTTGCTTTAGTACAACATCATACCAATTTTGAGTTGAGCCAACTAAAATATCTGAGTTGCCTGAATGTATTATGTTTAAATACTGGGAAGGGGCGGAGCTTTACCCAGAAGGACTTGCGGCAGTGGTATCCAGACCTACCGTGACCGTGCAGCCCAGCATTGGGAACAGTGTGGCTACGCTGAAAAATGCTTTGATGTATGCTCAATAATCCGGGTACACAAATTTACAAAGTTGAGTCAGTTCATCAGGACACAAGTTTGTTGTAGAGTTTGTTGTTCTCTACAACAAACTTGTGTCTGTTAGGCTCTGTGGTGTCAGTGGAATTTACCACCTTTTCCTGACGCCACAGGCCATACAGAGCTTCTTCTTCTTCTTCTTCTGTGATTTTTATTGGCAGTTTGCATTCTCTGTGCGTTACCGCCATCCACTGGACTGATGTGTGATCACTTTAGGACTTCATGTTAATAAAGAAACAATAAGATTTATAGTCTCCTTGTGATTTGAGTTTCTTTAAGGAATTTCATGACCGCTTTGCTTGTGGATTCTGTTTCTAGATTTAATAAGTTATTCAGTGTTAACGGTTTCTTTATTGCCTTCTTTAATTCTTCTCTTTCTTTGGAATAATATCTGCATATAAGTAATACATGTTTTACAGTTTCTACCTCATTACAGTATGGGCACATCCCAGTGTCGTGTTTTCCTAAAATGTATAGGCCGCTGTTTAAACCTGTGTGCCCTATTCTTAGTCTAGCAATCCATGTTTCCTCCTGCCGTGAGAATGAGATGTTTTTCCTATTTGTTACCTTTTGCTGGATATTATACAAGTGTCTCCCTTTTCCTTCTTTACTCCATTTTTCCTGCCATACTTTTTGAATACCTTCTTTAATTATTGTTTTAAATTCTAATTTACTTAGTGGGATCTGTACTTCTACCTGTTCTGATTGTGTTGCTTCTTTTGCCAGCTTATCTACCCTTTCATTTCCCTCAATACCTATGTGTGCTGGAATCCAGGTGAACTGTAACTGTACATTTTGTTGATTTATTATGTAAATCATCTGATGTGCTTCATCAACCAAATCTTGTCTACTTGTGGATTTACCGGTTTGTATGCTTGTTAGAGCGGACATTGAGTCTGAACAAATTACTGTTTTATGTGGTTTAGCTTCTTCTACCCAGTGTAGTGCTAATATAATGGCCATCATCTCTGCAGTGAATATTGAGATGTGATCTGTGGTTCTCTTTTTTATTGTTCTGTTGTATTTGGGTATGTAAACTGCCACGCCCGTTTTACCTGTTGGCTCTTTAGACGCATCTGTGAATATTTGTACTACTTCATTATATGTTTCATGAAGGTACTGTTGAATGTTTTGGTTACCTCTAGTCTTGATTATATTTTTTATTTCTAGGTTGACTGCCGGATATACGAAAAGCCACGGCGGGATTGTGCTCATGGTGCCATACAGAGCTGATACGAGTCTGGCTTTAAATACCTGGCCAGCTCGTTAGGGCGAACGCGCTGCAGCTGCGCCCCCCCTTATAAAAGGGGATGCGCTAAGCTGCAGGCGTCGCACTTTCTGTTTTCCTTGCTTGTTTTGCTTTTCCTTTCTTTTGGTTTGTTTGGCACTGCGGTGTCCTTTTATGTTTGTTTTTTATTTCTGTTGTTTATTAAGGACTGCGCCTAACGCACCCTTTTGCCGCACTGAACCGGCTTTTACTTTCGTAGGGTTTAGACGGTACCTCCAGGCGCTGTATAGCGGTTGGAGGCGTAAGGTCTGGAGGCCCGAGGTAAATAGGCTTAGTGTTTGCTCATATACGGTGCGATTACGTGCAGCCACTGCGCTGCTTTAGTTTGTAGCGCTTTCCAGTTTGCGTAAGCGCCGACAAGTAGCATAGTGGCTAAAGCTAGCCCCGCTGCTCTCGGCGCAAGCATAAGTTACTGAGCGGCGAAGCGAATTCTCTAGGTCCGCATGGCTTAGTGGGTAAGAGCTATGGCTTGCATCTCCTACTAACCCCAGGTTCGAATTCGCGCTTTCGCTGCAACGTCAGTAACCTTTTCATTTTATCATACCGGTCACTTCCCAGCGAATCGGTATGTTTCGCTGGTGACAGCACCGGTATGTTCTCCTCCCGCCTACGCGGCAGAACCTTTTGTAATGCTGGTCACTTCCCAGCGAATCGGTACATTCCACTGGTGACAGCACCGGTATGTTCTCCTCCCGCCTACGCGGCAGAACTGATCAACTACGGGTTCAACTTGTTCGGGAACTCGCTGTTATCCCCACTCCCTTTAGAGCGGTCCTCTCGCTCGTTTCAAGCGCTATTAAGTAGCGCCGCGAGTAGCGCGATTGTCCCTCGCCTGTGCGACCCGGGTTCGCGCCTCACTTTTCTTGTTGTTTTTTCTTTAACGTGTTCTTTTCCTTTTTAGTTGTCCATGACGTCAGCGGCTGCCTTCGGGATTCCCCGAAGTTCATTTGTTCTCCTTATTTCTTGTTTTTTATTGTATTTTGTCTTTTATAATTTGTTTAATAAACCTGTTTTTGTTAACCTCCGCATCTTTGGGTCCTTCCTCCTTCCACCTCATAACAGTGTCCAGATAAACTGATTCAACTTTGTTGATATGCTGAGAAATGGATCAGCATGTGCATTTGTGGTATGAATGTACTGTATATGTGTATGAAGTGTCTGTCCAATGATTCAGTAAAAGAGCTGATTCCTATCGTGTCGACATTACAATAATATTTAGCATATTAATATCAGCGGAACCTAATTTATTTGGGTTTGTGGAACAAAACAATGAAATTAAGATTAAGTACTGTAGGTTCAGATTTTTTTGCGTGATGGTTTTAAAGATTTTCATGTTGATATTACCTAATTTAGTTAAGTTAGTTTAACAGCGAGATGCTTGTTGCATTTACTTAAAACATTCTAGTTGAGATTACATAGAAAAATGCATGCAAATTGTTACCATAATTTTTTTAAGTAGATCCAGTATATTATTTTTTAGAGTGTACTCGACTCAGCTATGTTAAATAAACACGTGACCAAGACATCTGTTAGACTTAGCAAGCTGGAAATGATCTGCAGTTCTGCAGCTTCTGAGTGCAGTGTAGGAAATAATGCTTGGCAAATAGGATTTTCTTCAAGTCGTGTCTGCAGCTGGACCACAGACAGTGGTGGAGTGGTGATAATAAAACAGTGTATCAGATGCTAAAGAGTGCATTCAATGTCTCCAGCTCAAAATTTTTATGGTTGCATGACAGCATTTGTTTGCTGGGATCAGCGTAGCAGAGGAGCTCAACATTTTAATTAACATGGCGTAGTTATTATTAAGGAATGGCTTCTCTTTACACCAGGCATTTAAAATGTAAAAACACTGGGTTTAATAAAGATTAATAATGTGACTACCAAGTCAGCTTTTGTCAATTTAGACTGGACAGTGGTAGCTCACACTTTGGGTGAAAAAAGCTGGTTAGTAAGGGACTCCCGCTTACTAATTCTTTTGGCAATTTTAGAAACAGGGCTCCATACCAAAAACAGGCATTGCAAATAGTAGTGATGGCCACTTTCCCTTCTTCTTAAAGGAGTAGCAGTTGCCCCTTCGCTCCCTAGAGGCTGGGAGAGGTTCTACAACATACCATAACGAATGGGGGCATAAAGCTGTGACAGTGTCTACTTAGTTACTGTTGTGATATATGTAAGGTGAGGACTCAATCGCGGGCACGCCGGCCGGAGGAGAGAGGGGCCGGTTTAGAATACACAAATTAGGTGACTATCTCCACCGAATGAAAGAGGAGGGGCCGGGCGAGCCCAAGCCAACTGAAATATCTAAATATAAATAAAACCCCAAACGTAACACAACAAGTAGACCTCAGTCCTCCAAAGTGTTTAAACAAAAGAAAGCTCCAAAAGGATCTCGTGTGCACTGCACAATAAATTATTCTCACCGCGCTCACGGCAACCCCGCGAGCGAGATTCGAACCGGGGAACTCAGACACACACACGCTATGACGCAACCGAGCGAGCCACAGCGCCGCTGACGTTGCTAGTGCCGGTGGGCAAATTGAAGGGCAAACTAAGGATCGCTTTTATTTGTTTTACTCGTATTAATAATAATGTGTATATATAGCGATATCAAACTAAGGAGTTCTTCTAGGTATAAGAACCCAGGAAATGCCGCCTTCGAGCGGATAACGACAAAAAAGTAATAGATATACTGTATATATATATAGTGTTAGGATGAATCTTTTGGTTCAAAAAGGTCCTGAAGAAAGCAGTCGAGAAGTCCAGAAAGTACTCTTTAAAACACTTTATTAAGTGTAAAAATAATCTGTGAATATATATCAGAGCTAAGCCGGCCGGCGCTCCTTACTCCTGCAGTCCAGACACACCACGTAAGAAAGAGGCCGCGCCTCTCTTCCCCGCCAGTTTTTAAACTCAGCTAGGCTCCTCCTCCTTTACTGCTGGTGGAGCCAATGAAGTGTGCTAACAAGCCCCGGGCTCTGCCTCCCCCCCCTTTCTGTAGGAGTCAGGGAGAGAGCTTAGCCGGCGACATGTTGAACAAGAGACCATGTGGTCTGGATGTAATTTATGTTTAATAATGATGTTATGTTAAAAACCTAACAATCCCACCTTGAAAGCATCTTAATGCTTTCACAATAACTTTTAACTATAGGTTAGGTGTTTCTAGATCCCAGGAGATAAGGATAGCCGTCAGCAACCCCCCAATTTAACCCCTTCTGACTACATGGCCACTGGGCTGAATTTTATACAATAAAACGTTTCTAAAAATAAAAAGGCTACCAATTAAACTAAAGGAACCGTACCTGTCACAACAGCTCCTAACCCTGAAACAAACAAACAAACAAAAAATAATAAAAACAGGAAATCAAAATAAAGTAATTTAAAAAATAGGAAATCAAAAAGAGAAGAAAAATAAAATAAACACAATGGGTGCGTAGCTTCCACAGGAAGTCCGTTCAGGTTGTCCTCCACCAGACGGAGCTGCAGATATTCAGAAGGGGCCCATAGCTCCTGTGTCTCTGCATGACTCCTAATGTCTTATGGATTCTCCCCTGTCGGCCTTACCTGTTTCCACAGCAGCACAAACATTTCCTAAAAATAGCAGAGTACCAAACATATATACATTGTAAACAATCCTGAACTAACCCCTTGCGTTTTGTAGCTAAACTATGTGTGTTGCACTTAACTAGTGTTTTCAAAGATGGTCTATGTGTCTGCGAACTATATGTTTATGTTTTTGTCTCCTAGTCTAACTAAATTCTCCCCCCTCGTCTTGTTCCGCTCCGTTGATTCCGCTGGACTCTTCTTCCACATAGTCGGTTTTGTCGGGCTTTCTGCTGTGTTTAGTTCCCTGTTGGCTGGTTCAGTTGGTGTCACTTCTGTCTCTCGGAGTGGGTCTTCCAATTCCCACGAAGTCTGCCTCTGCCAGTCCTTTCTTCCTCTCGGTGTATGATCCGTAGTGCTGGTCCTCTCTCCTCATCTTGTCTGGTCGGTTTTACCTTTAATTAAGCAGAGTTAGTAGCACTTATACTGCTCGAAGTGGGTCTTCCGGCCCACCTTCAAGGTCATCCTCATCATCATCTACATGATATCTCGACAAATCAGCCAACATCATCTGGATAACTGGTGGATCCTGCCCCCCTCTGCTTCCTCTACTCACTACTTCTATCACAAATTTTTCTATTAATATCCTGATGCACGGGATACCACAACAACAACATATCACTAAAATTACCAATCCTACACATACTGACCTCACCAAGACCACGGTAAGTAGTTTCCCTGACCAGTTCTAGCCTCACTGACTTTACTAACCAATTGCAAACCATGCAATAGGAAACTTAATCAATTCCACTGATTATTCCACAAAGCAATTGCTATATTGGTTTTCAGGGCCGACTGCTCGACACGGACCAGAAAATAACTTACCACACAAACGGTTGGACTTTAACCAACCGACCTGAACCCGTTCAGGCTTTCACAGTTGGACTCGGACCAACTGACCTGGTACCAGGCTTTGAGTTTGGACTCTAACCAAACTGGCATGGACTCTAACCACACCGGATCCTTTGGACTCACCAGGAGTCAAGGCATGCCCACCATACCTTTGTCAGTGAAAGAGGAACCACACCTTAACATTTATCAGTAATTATTTCTAATTATCTACAAGAGAATTCTCAACATACCACTAAAATTGCCAATCCCACACTCTCATACTGACATCACTAAACCCGTAATAACTTCCTTCCATGGCCCAAACATCCCTTCTAGCCACTTAACCCAGTCATACACACATACAATCATACAACAGACAAACATATAAGCTACTTACCCAGCCCTCACCGCAGCCACCCCACTCCCAACATCGGGATACACGGCCACGGTGAGCTTAGACACCACTGCCGCAAGGCTTTCTGGGTAAAGCCCGTGCCAGACCCAGTGGCGACGCTACACTGCCCCCTCCCTAATGGTCAACCGTCCCGGTGACCCACTCACCAGCGTCCACTGGGTGGCTCCATGTCTGGACCGCACCCCATTACACTGCCGAGTCGCTCTTCCACCCACTGCTGGACCGGGCACCCTGCCCCTACAGCCACCTGGGCTAGCGCACTCCGACAGACCGGGCATATTGGCTCACCAAACCATCAGAGCCACCCAAACACCACGATCCCACTTCTGACACCAATGTGGCGCCGGCGAGTAAGGAAGGTTAGCGTCAGGGCCGCAAGTGAGCTGCCTTTGGCAGTTCATTCAGTGGTTTAGGGACAGACACCCATTCATACACACATCCCTTCTGAAAAATGTCCCCTGTTTATCGGTTCTGGTTTGTTGCTCCTGAAACAGGTGTAATTGTCTTTATAAGCTTTGATGTTGGTTGGGGTTGGTTCCTGAGTTAGTGGGTGAGACATGGATAAATTCTCTATGTGTTAAATTAGACATTTTAGACCGCTTTAAACAACCTTTCGAGCAAAATCTGTAACACGTATTAAGAAAAAGATAAACTGATAGGTTTTAACGAGACACACCCTAGAACAGAAGATTCCTGCCTAGTCGAAGAATACGAGTATTCTTTTAACATTCACTGGCACAACTCAGACAAAAGAACGTAAACCTCAGTACAACAACAGTGTCTACTGGAAACAAACAATTACTTCACCGCGACCGACAATGGTCCTATGGAAACAAACAATCACTTCACCGCGACCGACAATGGCCCTATGGAAACAAAACATATAGTTCAGGGCAATCGACAGTGATCCCCTGGAAACAAACAATTACTTCACCGCGACCGACAATGGCCCTATGGAAACAAACATATACTTCACCGCGACCGACAATGGCCCTATGGAAACAAACAATCACTTCACCGCGACCGACAATGGCCCTATGGAAACAAACATATACTTCACCGCGACCGACAATGGCCCTATGGAAACAAACATATACTTCAGGGCAATCGACAGTGATACCCTGGAAACAAACAATCACTTCACCGCGACCGACAATGGCCCTATGGAAACAAACATATACTTCAGGGCAATCGACAGTGATCCCCTGGAAACAAACAGTTACTTCATTACTTGTCTCTCATACTGCATTAACCCTTCCTGCTATATAAAATTCCACTTCAAACAGTTCAAACTGATCAGAGCAGAAGGTGCATACACATTACATATAACATTTTCTACACTTATTCTACTTCATCATCGTCGCATGCTAGAGAGCCTTCAAATTTTCTAAATCACATTTTTTCCAATACAAAATCACCAATCCACTATTTATTATTTACTCTGCCATACTTAAAATAACAACAGCTCTGCTATATCAACTTCCATCAGTCCTACAAACCCCTGACTTATATTATTTATTCATTCAGATTTTTACCCCAACTTTTGGTCACTGGTACTAACACACCTCCTGCTTCTAACAATACAGACTCCATTTCGTTAACTCACTGCAAAGTACTACCAACCTATACTATCTCTATTGTATTATTGTTACATCTCCCTACAAATGTCATTAACCCCACATCACTATGGTACCTGCATCCCTACTCTCACTAAAACACAAGCACTTGTAGCTCTTTCTAATTTACTCTTGTAACCAAAACTTTTTCTACACGAATTATTGTTATTCTAATACCTTACTGTAAAAAACATCCAAAACCTCTATAAGATGTTACCGAACCCCTCACTTTTTATTATGGAACCCAGATCTTCAGGTGGATGTCTATTAACACACTACTGTCCCACACGGTCTTGAGATTTCACTGCATAACGTCTCCATCCAGTCTCACATCAGCTTTCCCTTCCTCTTGTCTGATGATGTCATTACTTATGCATTCTGTACCTCAGCACCCCATATGCCTCTTGAACACTGCTTTACTCAAACATCAGAATGCAACAACAGCCATGACACACATCTGCAAGATCTGGTATTCATAATTTTTACATCATCTTTGGTACTGCATAAGTGTCCACCATCCTCAGCCCGTACACAGTAGATTAAATATCAGACTTCTCTTTACTCATGCAGGGCCTGCAGTTTATGGCCTCAACCCCCCGCTGGGTTGCTGTGTGTCTGTGAAACCTATGACCTGGGTCTCCAGTCACCCCCCTTCATGTACTTCTCTCCTAACAAGTTATTTTCTTCACTGTTTCCTCAATCTTTAAACTGCACTCATCTATGATCATGCATAGTATTGCCACAAGGTTTACTGCACCACATTGAACCAATCTAACTTCTTCAATAAACTATATAGTATAAACTGAGTGAGTTGACCTGATCAATTAGCTAGAAAAGATCGGATACAACACAAGCATCAAATATTAACAATTGTCAATTAACAATTTCCAAAAATATTACCAATTAAATTGAATCTTACCGGAGTCCGTGTAAGCAATTATATTTAATCTCCTGAGACCCGAGCTTTGATTTTTTCAATGCATTTTTCCTATTCCTTTTGTTTTTAACCTTATTAGTTGGGCGACACGGTGGCTCAGTGGGTAGTACCGTCGCACACTGTCACAGCAAGAAGGTCCCCCCTCCGCGGAGCCCGCATGTGGGTTTTCCCCGGGTGCTCCGGTTTCCTCCCACAGTCCAAAGACATGCCAGCGAGGCGAACCAGAGACACTGAACTGTCCATGTCTGTGCCCGATATAACCTGAATCCCGTGCAATGAGCAACCACCGCTCCTGTCATAAATGTAACCAAAGTGCAAAACATAACATCAAAATCCCAATAAAGAAGCAAACAAACTTTATTAGTGTTCTAGTACTTTTGCTACCACTAGCTGGCAGACAAAAGTGTCCACTAATGGGGACAATCGATCGAAGTTTAGCAGGTCAAGGAATAAGGCATAACAAAACCAAAATTTAATGTCCTCATATGTGAGGTAAGACTGAAGATTACCTTCACCAGGCGTCCCTAAATCTGCATGCATATACGTACCTGAATCTGCATGCATATCCGTAGGTCTGCCAGTCCAGCTGCCCCAGCACAATGTATCACAGGATTTAATACACAAAGCGGCATATTAAACATAAATTCTTATTCCTGCCATAATACTCCTGCCATATTTAAACATAAACTCTCATTCCTACCATTATACTCCCCCCTTTTTTCAAATTTTGCTATCAAATTTTGAAAATAAAACATTAAATAAACCTTCTAAATGTGTTTATCCTGTTGGAAAGCACAGAATTTTAAAGTTACAGTGTATCACAAAAGTGAGTACACCCCTCACATTTCTGCAGATATTTAAGTATATCTTTTCATGGGACAACACTGACAAAATGACACTTTGACACAATGAAAAGCAGTCTGTGTGCAGCTTATATAACAGTGTAAATTTATTCTTCCCTCAAAATAACTCAATTTACAGCCATTAATGTCTAAACCACCGGCAACAAAAGTGAGTACACCCCTAAGAGACTACACCCCTAAATGTCCAAATTGAGCACTGCTTGTCATTTTCCCTCAAAAATGTCATGTGACTTGTTAGTGTTACTAGGTCTCAGGTGTGCATAGGGAGCAGGTGTGTTCAATTTAGTAGTACAGCTCTCACACTCTCTTATACTGGTCACTGAAAGTTCCAACATGGCACCTCATGGCAAAGAACTCTCTGAGGATCTTAAAAGACGAATTGTTGCGCTACATGAAGATGGCCAAGGCTACAAGAAGATTGCCAACACCCTGAAACTGAGCTGCAGCACAGTGGCCAAGATCATCCAGCGTTTTAAAAGAGCAGGGTCCACTCAGAAACGACCTCGCGTTGGTCGTCCAAAGAAGCTGAGTGCACGTGCTCAGCGTCACATCCAACTGCTGTCTTTGAAAGATAGGCGCAGGAGCGCTGTCAGCATTGCTGCAGAGATTGAAAAGGTGGGGGGTCAGCCTGTCAGTGCTCAGACCATACGCCGCACACTACATCAAATTGGTCTGCATGGCTGTCACCCCAGAAGGAAGCCTCTTCTGAAGTCTCTACACAAGAAAGCCCGCAAACAGTTTGCTGAAGACATGTCAACAAAGGACATGGATTACTGGAACCATGTCCTATGGTCTGATGAGACCAAGATTAATTTGTTTGGTTCAGATGGTCTCAAGCATGTGTGGCGGCAATCAGGTGAGGAGTACAAAGATAAGTGTGTCATGCCTACAGTCAAGCATGGTGGTGGGAATGCCATGGTCTGGGGCTGCATGAGTGCAGCAGGTGTTGGGGAGTTACATTTCATTGAGGGACACATGAACTCCAATATGTACTGTGAAATACTGAAGCAGAGCATGATCCCCTCCCTCCGGAAACTGGGTCGCAGGGCAGTGTTCCAGCATGATAATGACCCCAAACACACCTCTAAGACGACCACTGCTTTATTGAAGAGGCTGAGGGTAAAGGTGATGGACTGGCCAAGCATGTCTCCAGACCTAAACCCAATAGAACATCTTTGGGGCATCCTCAAGCGAAAGGTGGAGGAGTGCAAAGTCTCGAATATCCGCCAGCTCCGTGATGTCATCATGGAGGAGTGGAAAAGCATTCCAGTGGCAACCTGTGAAGTTCTGGTAAACTCCATGCCCAGGAGAGTTAAGGCAGTTCTGGGAAATAATGGTGGCCACACAAAATATTGACACTTCAGGAACTTTCACTAAGGGGTGTACTCACTTTTGTTGCCGGTGGTTTAGACATTAATGGCTGTATATTGAGTTATTTTGAGGGAAGAATAAATTTACACTGTTATATAAGCTGCACACAGACTACTTTTCATTGTGTCAAAGTGTCATTTTGTCAGTGTTGTCCCATGAAAAGATATACTTAAATATCTGCAGAAATGTGAGGGGTGTACTCACTTTTGTGATACACTGTAGTTCAATCAAAGTCTGGTGTTAGCTGGACCTGTAAACAAAAGTACACTGTAGTGTTTATACAATCATTAACTTGATACGTGAGATGTGTTCCTTTCAGTTATAGAACATAATTTGGCACTAACCGAGTTAGATAAGTATAACCCTCAAGATCACTTAGTATAACTACGGATATTTCTGTAGCAGACAGAGACAGAAAGAAAATTCTGCACAAATCCAGAAGGGATCAGAGTCCCTGTCTTGTACAGAAAGAGTGGTACCTTCAGGCATTATTTCCAATTTAATTCAAGAGGCAAACAAATGATCACACCTCATAAGATTTATAGGGCTATGAAATCTCACTCTTTACAACTACACAATATTTTAGTAACAGTAACATATTAGCTTTTACCTTTTACTTGTATTCAGCATTTGTACACAGAGAAAAACACGACATCACTCTCAAATAAACATAAGCTTTGACAATATATAATCTAATATATTACCATATGTCCTAATCAGAGGTGGAAAGAGTACCAAAAAATTGTATTCAAGTAAAAGTACTATTACTTTAATTAATCTTTACTTAATTACAAGTAAAGTTACTACTCTGAAAATCCACTCAAGCAAAAAGTAGAAAGTAACTCATTTAAAATGTACTCACCGAGTAAACAGCAGGGGGTCTCCTCTGTGTAATGTAAGCAGGAGTGGATACAAACCTCACAACAGTAGTATTTAATTCAAATGCAACAGTAGAAACGTTGTCCTTAACTCAAATGCAATAGAAGAAACATGTTGATACAACAATTAAAACAGTTAGGGATGTGTAATGCGTCATTTCAAATGACATAAAACTTTTTCAACTTGTATAATCACTAGCGATGTGTCGTAAAATGATTCGAATCCATGAATCGGCTCTTCTAACCGAAACAAAGGAACCGACTCTTCCAGCAGTCGCCATGTAAATACGCGGCTCTTCAAAAGGAACCGAGACAAAAGACTCGACTCCCTGTCGCAACTCACTGAATTCGCGATTTCTTTAGCGTTTTTTATTTTTATTTTTATTTTGCTCGGTAACAGATGCTATTCAAAATGTAACAATTACTAATACAAAACATACTTAAGCAAAAGCAAAATTACAGTCTGTGAAATGTGCTTTAAAAACTACTGTGTTACAGTAACCAGTGCGATCAGAGCGGTAACACTAAGCACTGGATTCGTGTATGTATGTGTATTGATCGAATTTGTTTAAAATCATATCCCCGCTATTGAAACATTCCCCACTTGCGACATATTGATGTCGAATTATTGTCCAGCACTACCCCATACATTAAACAAAGAAACAATATAGCAATCTCTCAATAATACATGCACCAATACACCCAGCAAATCTCCTATCACGACTAACAAGCGCTGTGTTACTCACAAAATTTTAATCTTATTCACTATAACAACTCTGATTAAGGAGATTTTCCTTAATTATGTGTGAAAATGTCCTATGTCACACATGGATGAATTCCACTCTAAGTACCCCCTTTCCTGGTTTAAGAACCTTAAAGTTCAAGAACGCTATCTACCTTAAAACACACTTAATAAGGTACCATAAATACTTCATCTTAACTCAGTTATCTTAAGATTATAAAAATAAAGTTGATTATAAAATTAACTGCAGCACTTACCCAATCCAGGCGTACAAAGACAAAGATAGCCGATGGACAAGATACGGCAAGCTGCTCACATAGAGCCAAAAAGGCGGATACACAGAAAACCACGCTCAGCTCTCCCAGAGCCAAAATGGTGGACAGACAGAAAACCACGCTCAGCTCTCCCAGAGCCAAAATGGTGGACAGACAGAAAACCACGCTGCGTTCTCAAGAAACAAAATGGCGGATAGACGGGAGACCACGTTGCATTCCCAAGACAAAATGGCGTACAGACAGAGCCAAAATGGCGGACAGACAGAAAGCCACGCTGCGTTCTCAAGAAACCAAATGGCGGATAGACGGGAGACCACGTTGCATTCCCAAGACAAAATGGCGTACAGACAGAAAGCCACGCTGCGTTCTCAAGAAACAAAATGGCGGATAGACGGGAGACCACGTTGCATTCCCAAGACAAAATGGCGTACAGACAGAAAGCCACGCTGCCTTCTCAAGAAACAAAATGGCGCCGACAACAAAAGAAACCACGTTGCACATCCAGCACACGGTTTCACAGACAAACATACACAGAGACTTACTGACAAACAAAACTCCTGATGTACTGTTTTTCGAACCTGATTTAGAATTTAAAGTAGTCTAATTAACCGAACCCCGCTCCCATAACAGTCAGGTCCGAATTTAGAATAATCTTAATGATCAAATCTAGTTTCCAGCACCAAAAGATTCTTTCAAGATTAAACGGCGCTCCGTTGCCGTAACAGACAAGCCCGTATATAGGACAATCTTATAGATCGAATCCCGTTTCCAGCACCGGCAGATTCTTTCAAGATTTCCCACACGAATTACGAATTCCGCTCCCATAACCGACAAATTCGTTATAATTTAGAACTATCAAATTAATTAAACCCCGCTCCCATAACAGACAGGCTAATTAAAATGTATAACAATTCGAATTAGACGAGTCTCGCTCCCATAGCAGACAGACTCCCCTTTCCCTCCAATAGTGTTCCATACACAATGGCGCCCTTAACATTTATTTTAACCGGTTTGGTTCAAATTCAGATATCAGGAAACACACATTTTTAGCTCCAACATATATTCACAGTTTTAAACTATCTAATGATACTTTAGTAATTTAATCAGACACTTACGGATTCTGAGATTCACTTTCACACTCAGTACGCTAAATAATAAATGCATCTAATATATATACAGAGAACGTCTGTTTACCTTAAGCAGGCGCGCGCCTTGTACTGAGTACAAAAGATTTTTCAGAATTCCTGGTCTTACCTCAGTCAGCTGAATTAATTCGATGCTATCCTCAGACCTCCTGAACCATCCTCTGGCTACCATTTGTTAGGATGAATCTTTTGGTTCAAAAAGGTCCTGAAGAAAGCAGTCGAGAAGTCCAGAAAGTACTCTTTAAAACACTTTATTAAGTGTAAAAATAATCTGTGAATATATATCAGAGCTAAGCCGGCCGGCGCTCCTTACTCCTGCAGTCTAGACACACCACGTAAGAAAGAGGCCGCGCCTCTCTTCCCCGCCAGTTTTTAAACTCAGCTAGGCTCCTCCTCCTTTACTGCTGGTGCAGCCAATGAAGTGTGCTAACAAGCCCCGGGCTCTGCCTCCCCCCCCTTTCTGTAGGAGTCAGGGAGAGAGCTTAGCCGGCGACATGTTGAACAATAGACCATGTGGTCTGGATGTAATTTATGTTTAATAATGATGTTATGTTAAAAACCTAACAATAGTTATTTTTTTGTAATCGTACCCGATCCGGTTAGTTCTCCGCGACTCGGGTTTATGTCAAGGTTAGTCTCCCTCGAGACTATTGTGTAAATATTCGCGTGAGCGAACAGAGGTGCTTACACTTTACCAGCGCGACACTCAAGGCGGAGCGGGGATGGGTGCTGGTAGCGAACACCGCCGTGGCCAGCCAACCCCGAGATCCGCTTGAGCGCTCGGCGCGAGTGCTCCGACCCCGCGGGTCCGGAGCTAGATGCGAGAGATAGAGAGAAAGAGGCGTGAGGCGAGCCTCTCCTTCTCAGCGTACTGATCGGAGGAGGAGCCTGTGCGAGCTCGAACCCAAGGGGCGGGGTGGAGCTCGTGAGCACTGCTGGTTCCCCAGGCAGCCAAAACAATGGAAAGAGGAAGAGATTCGGAGTACGCAATTCTCCTGGTAAAATTAGGAGAGTGCAAAGGAGTCACACCAAAACCTATTCTTTCCCTGAGTTACTTTTATTACCTCGGCCCCTGGGCCTACCGCAAACCCTCTATGAGGCCTCGCGTTACCTGTGTCCCTAACATAACGTGCAAGAGAGCACAAAAGAACAAGGGTGTGACGAGGACACCTGGCTGAGCGCTGCTTTAAATACCAACTCAGCCAGGTGTTCCTCGTCGCTGCTGATTGCCTGAGGGTGCCTTGGGATTTGTAGTCCTTCTCCCCGTGGTCGAACTACGGACTGTGCGCCCTCTGGTGGCAGCCGGCGGAAGCTCACGGGTTTGGCTCCCTCTGGTGGGCGCAGAGGGAGTTGATCGGCCTCTTTCAGTGCGAGCCAGGGATGGACTGGCCATCGGGAGGGTCGGGAGTTTTCCCGGTGGGCTGCTCTGTATGTGGGCCGCTGAGAGGGAGTGAAAAATACATTCTGTTTTAAATATTCCTGAATAATAATAATCCTGAAGTGTGCATTGGCCCACCACAGTATCCTCACTGCATGTCCATTGGCCAATCACAGAAATGTCCCGCCCCCAGGATAAACCCTAATCACAAGCACCGGTACAAAAACTATGAATGAGTGCGAGATGGAGAAAGGGTCGAAAAAGCGTAAAGGAGGTGCAGAAAAAGCCCGTGATAAAACACAGAAAAAGCTGCAAGCAGATGCAGAAAAGTGCAGGAAACTGGACAACCTGTTTGGCAGTGAGGAACTACAGTATATCCAGAGAGCAGAAAAGGAAAAGTTAGGGTTCAGTGACTCTGCTTCGTTAGTAACGCCGTTTAAGAAGAGACTGTGGGCCCCATCTCAAATGTCGCCTATGCCCTACTTAGGGTACTTCCTAACAGTACAAAACATTTCTTTTAACAGTCACTAATGATTAATAAGTAGTTATCTAAGCTACTGTTGGATATCAGGGGCTTTAAACCAGCCGTTTTAAGGATGATTTCTGTAAAAGTTCTACGATGTCATGTCCAACATAGTGCACTACATAGGGCGGTGGATATAATTTGAGACGGTACCATTAGTCTCTGCTGTTCAGAAAAAGTAAACACTATCTTGTCCTCTGTAATACAGAAAGGAAAATGCAGTTGTTCATGACATTTTTTAGAGTGACTATGTTCATAGCTCACATGGTTAATTTCCCTTGTCAACATATAAAGTATTTATTTCTTTGCTCATCGGAGCAATGCACTAATTTGGAACAAACATGAATCACGTGTGAATAAAAGTGCGAAAAAAGCATATTTACCAGTGTTAAAGGTTTAATGAAAGAAAGGTTTAATTTTATTTCTTGCGGTTTAATGAGACAGGATGGGGAAATCCAATAGAACCATTTAAGAAATTGTAAATTTTATGTGTGTGATAGATGGATAGAACTATTAATCTGTTTGTAGTTATTTTTTTATTATTTTAATTTTTATTATAGTGAGTTATTAACTTTAGTGGTAAGATAGATGAAAACTATTAATATCAATCATCTAACATTTGATTAGGGGGTGATATGTGTGGCGCAATGTGCTTGTAGTGGGCTGGTCAAGAAAAAAGTCCAGGGCTGAATTTTGTTCCCAGTCCAGCCCTGGTGCGAGCACTGGGGTTAACTGTGTGAACCGCGGGTCGGCCCCCCCTGGTGGCCGCTTGGGAACCAGACCGACTCCTAACAGTTACATGTTAATATCAGAACTGATTATTTCTTGTGAAGGCAGTGTTTATATAGCTGCAGTGCAAGCTTTCACGCTTAGAGGAACTTTATTACAAACTACAGCTTGTTTCAGAGTTCTAAATAGTTACAGGTCAGTTGTACTAAATAACTTTTGTGATTAGACAATATGTTGAAAAATCCTGACTGGACTGGTGATTCCCAAGTCTTGCAGGTTTTCTTTGTTTTCCTGTTTTGGTTCCAGTTCCACAGTCAGTAGAAGGCGGTGAGTAGAGGTGCGTACATCCCCGTTTTTAATATTTGGAATCACCAGGTAGTCAAGCATGGAAAACCCATGGCATCCTTTCCGCCACCAAGGCTAGTGTGGCTTGAGAAGATCTATTTGTGTTTTAATGCTGATTATGTGCCAATTATGTAGGTTGCCAAATCACAACCTACACAATTAGTAACATGATCACATGAATGTTATGTTTGTTATGAATCAGACTATCTGTGTTGCCTCCTTCAGTGAAATTTCAAAAAATTATAAAATGAATAGAATTACTAAATTTGGACAGAGATAAACAGACACATATGATGACATGTTTAATATAAATGTGGATAATATGTGATGATGTATTAATGAAACAGTAGCGCAAACCTGTGCAGAATGTTACTGTGTTTGTATCCAATGTTATATTCTTTACACACTTGGATTTATATGCTTTTATACTTTTCATTTAAATTTAGAAGTTTATTTTAATTGTCATAAAATGACAAAAAGGGGGAATGTTAGAAAAATTTAAATTTACACTAGAAGTATTAATACATAATCAATTACTACATGTAGAGATGCTTAGGGCATGACTGCCAGTAGTCATATTCCAAGAATGAAACATGTTATGGTACAACTGTATCAATAGCATTGTATGACCTTAAACCTCCAGTTTAAATCTCTGTTAACAATGGAACCTTCACTGCCCCACAAGGTCACTTAAGGTAGTATAAAAAGAGATTATTTTGTGTTTCTCTTATTGCGCCATCTGAGTTTCAATGTGAGACATTGTCAGTGTGATCCTTCTCTGCAGACAAGAAAAAAACTCATAATCCAGTCTTTGACGTATTCCAATAAAGGTTTTTTTTCCCACCACAAACATTAACTGCCCATTACAGGTCAGTATTAAATTAAAGTTGTCTTTTAGTAAATGTAAGACAAGCCTTTATGTTCTTAAGGTTAGCAGTGATTTACAGAAGCAGGACATGCAGGTCATAAACAATCTTAAAGGTTATTTTGTGACTTCCTGAATTAGTTGTTGATGTGCTTTTTGGAAAACAAAAAAGGTAAGATGTGACCACCTTACCATCCAGAAGGCTGGCTTTGAGTGAACGCAGGGTAGAATATTTTTTCAGGACATGATCCTCAAAGACACATCTCCAAAACTTCCTCACAGACTGCTTTTGATTCTTTTCCACCCATTCCAACATCTTATATACACCCTCCTGACATTTATCCTTACAGGCTATCTTCATCACTACCTGCAAAGAAAGAGAGTTAGAATTTGACAACCCATTAGCAGGATATCTATTGCAACAATTTACACACTTGTGTGGGTACTAGACAGCATTAGGGTTCAGAGGTAATCTGTTGTCCTTCTAAGGCAAACTGGCTTCAATAAAATGTCCCTAGGTGTGAATGAGTGAGCGACTGACTGACTGACAGTCTGTGTGTTAGTGAGGTAGTCAGTGATGAAGTAAATACTGTATGTGATGTCCTTTAATGCACTGTCACACTGTTTACAGTGTGTTTCTGCTATCCTGACCCCCCACAACATTGATGAAGGTGAAATGGTTAATGAAGTTGAATGAACAAACAAATTAATTTGATTGTTTTCTTCATTAAAATTTGGTCAGTTGTGTAAGTTAGACTTTGGGGGTAAAACAGAAATTCTCAGCGTTGAATTTATTGACAGAAAATTTCCCCTTAATGACCTTTTTCAAACAAAAACAAAATTACTACATACATTTAACCTTGTGTGCATAATAAATGACAAAATGACATGTCCGTATCCTTAACAAATACAACATAGACATGACTGCTTTTTTATTTATTATTTACCTTATGGAGGTTCTCTGAGATCAGATCATTGTCTTTGAGCTGGTTAAGGAAGACCCAAGGTTCCTCCATGCAAGATATCTTCGTCTTATTGCGACGGAAAAAATTAACCAGCTCCTCATCAGACCGATGATCCAGTGGATCCATTGAGGAACTTTGATTCTGGTTCTTTTGTCTGTTTAATACAACACCATCTTGAGTTATTACCATATTTGTCACTGATAACTAATAATGCCTTGCTTGCCAGAATAAAAATAAACTAACCATTAGTAACTAACAAAGATTTTATAGACCACAGTCATTCATTCATTTTCACTAACTGCTTCATTCCAGTCATGGTCGAGTGGATCCAGCATCAACCAGAAACACTGGGCGCAGGCCACACTCTGGACAGGATGGTAGTCTAAATGTCAACACACACTTACACACAGTTTAGAACAGTAAACCAATCCACCTTCTGTATGGATAATATGCTGTGGTATACAGTTCCAGAGTTTTGACCCTGCAACACTGAAAGCTCTATCACCTAATGTGCATAACCTGAAGAAAGGGAACAACAGCAGATGGGAATCAGAAGACATGAAGCCAAAACATTAGAGAGATAAATGAGAGCCAAGCCATTAAAAGATTTAAGAAATAGAAGAAGGATTTTAAACTGAATGTCGCAGTGAATCATAAGCCAACGCAGACATTAATATGGGTGATATGTTTTGAGAAACTAGTGTGTGTGTGTGTACGTTTTTTGGCTTGCTAAATTCTGGATGTACTGTAACCACTTTAACAAAACAGAATTGCAATTGTCTAGTCTGAATGTAATAAAAGTCAAGACAGTCTGACAATGTTTTTAAGGTGGAGAATGCTGTTTTTTGTAAGGATTTAAAATGGGAATCAAATAAAAGTAAAGAATCAAAATTACATCAACGTTTTGTAACAGCAGAAGTAACAAATTCAGAAACAGAAAATGTGGGCCACCTATTTTTTCTAGAAATGGAAGGGGAGGATATCTGTATGGCTTCTGTTTTATTACTATTTAGCTTAAGAAAATTCTTAGCCATCTTTTATATTGACTAAGCAACTGATCAATGAATCAGATTGATTAGAACTTGGCAAACTGTGAGATCTGACCTAAACCATGCGAGTGCAGTATCAGAGATACCAGTCCAGTTCTTCAGTCTGTGAAGCAGGACACCATATCAAAGGCTGATGTGAGATCCATAAGCACAAGCACATTTACCAGTTCTGAGTCAGCTATCATTAGTAAGTCATTTAAGACCCTGGCCAAGGCAGTTTAAACCCAGAGTGAAATTGCTCGAAAGGTTGTTGGTGGACAGGTGTTCTCTTCTCTCAACTGGGCAGCACCAGAATGCTTGGTGGCAAGGTGGCGAGACGGAAAGACAAAAAAAAAAAAAAAAAAAAAAAAAAAAACACACATCCTAGCCTGGTTATACCAGGGCTAGTCAAGGTGGAGAAAATTCTAAAGACTGAATTCTGTCATAAAATCAAAAGTGCTTCAATAGAGTTTTAGTTTAAAAGTGTTTATATTTATCCATCAACAAGATTGTACTTTCACTTGTCCTCACCCTAAAATGGTTTTCATTGAATTCTAAAGATTGTAGGTCACAGTAAAATTGAAAAAGTTTGAAAATTGGTCTAATTTTTCACATCACAAAAATCTGGCAGTATAACTGGGGTGTGTAGACTTTTTATATCCACCGTAATTGCAAAAACTTTTTTATTAGCATGAAACTATTCATTTGCAATTAAACAAACATTTGTTTCAAAAAATCTATGAGACCTCCCCCTATGAGCTAGATGCAAGACAACGCTAGGGTGACCATATTTTGGTTTTTATAAAAGAGGACGCCTGGTTCGGGGGGGAAGGGGTTATTTCATGTTGTTGGTGACACCATGGCAATGTGTATGGGGTGGAGGTTTAAATAGTTGACAAATGAGTCAATAACCATCCAGCTGTGTTATCACCTATAAATAAAAATTCCTTTATTTTTTAGTTTCTTTGATGTATTGTACAATCGTATCAGCCGACTTATTAGGAGTGTTTTTAACTTTAATTTCACTTTAATTACTTGCTCCCATCAGTAGAAACCCAGCAGTAAGATGAGTCTTCTAGTGCTTGCTGAGCAATTTCCACAGAATGCAGTGCCATCACGGTGTTGACAAGAGCCTCTGTGTTAGTACGTGCACGAGAAAATCAGACTTATTTTAACAAAACAGATGCACTCCTAAAAAGACCTAAAAACAAGCCAATGCAAACCAATGCAAAAACATACACACAGAATAGCGAGTGCAGACTAGAAAAGCAGACTAGAAAAGAGGTCTCAAAATGAGGACATGTCCGGGAAAAAGAGGATGTATGGTCACCCTAGACAACACCACCCCTTGATTTATCCTTGGAGCAAAGGGGGCGCTCAGTATGCAAGAAATTCAAAGACGCAAGTTTAGAAAAGTACAAAAGATCAATTTTATTACATTTCCTGAAGTCATTAAAACCACTGTCAGTTTGGTTTTATTAAAATAAAATAAAACAAAACAGCATACACTGCTGGATGTAAACAATTGGGGGGTTGGGAGACCCAACAGATATAATCTCTGTAACAAACGTGGATAGATTCTTCTAAGAAGAAAATACACTCTGCAATACAGTAATCTTTCACGCTACACAGCACTGCAAATCGTTCACTCTAGTGAACAACACCCAATTATACCCACTAATCTGTTGGTTTCCCACATTTCCCCAATAAGCCAACACTATAAAGCCTTTAAAATAGAGCAGCATCCCCCATATGGAAACTATGGCCTATGGGTTTAGTGTACAACAATTAAATAAAAGAAAAGTAACATAAGACAGCGAAACAGTTGCAGAGAACGAAAAAGAAAAGAAAAAGAAAACAGTTGGCAACCCAAGCAGCTGTACAAATCAATTTCACTGGACAACTGGATGATAAAGCTCCCGGGCAAATATTAAGTGACTTAGATCCTGCTCTAGCATAGACCAAACGGCATTAGTCAGACGCTATGCTGCTTGCTTTCTTACACGCGGTCCTATGTCCACGTTAAACTGTACACCAATGCTGTCATCATAAACTGCACCAGCTCAGCTCTACTCAGAGCAGCTAATGCTACCGGTACCCAAGGCGTCTCGTCTGTGCCCTTCCCTCGCTTTACAGCAGCGAATGCTCAATAAAACAGCCCAGCACTCCAGACGCCGCTACCCACACTAGCCCAGCAATGACGCAAACTGCCCTCAGGACCCCAAGGTGTCCGGATAAATGCCCGATCGCTAGGACCCTAGCTGGCTCGGTAACTGCCTGCTTTGCTCCAACTTAGGCTATATCCTCGACAAGACAAAACCCTTAAACCACAGGCTAAATCTAAATCTAATTCTAATTCATTATTCAAAATCTAATTAAGTTCTGCTAAGTTTGTTAAACATCACATCATAAACTTTGTCTTGTAAATCAAATGTAATTGTGAACTTAGGCACTGATACACCCTTATTGTAGTATGCCAAAAATATGAGTATGAACATTAGTAACTAATGTTGTATGAACAAGATAAAGGGTTCAGTAGGTATTGTAATTACGAGGTGACTAGAATAAAACTAAAGCTAAATAATAGTATAAATGTTGTGCTGTTTGATACTTACAGTCTGTGTTATCAATAAAGCACACAGGGTGCCAGAAGGCGGGAAGAGTTTTGAGCTGTGGTCGAGCTGTTTTTGTATTTTTTGCTTTTACCAAGAAATGAAAATGAAAGTGACTTTTCTTACGATATGTTTGAGTGAAATAATGGGTTAGTTATCAGTTAGTCCTTTTGTATCCATTGTGGTTAGTCAAATTAAATGAACAAAATCTTACCTTATAAATGATAAATATATTTATCCACAAATCCAACTGATATCAAGTGTTTGTCTCTTTTCTAGGTGTACCTGTCTCTCTAGGTACACGTCCACTATCGTCTCTGCATCAGTGCCCTCTGTGCCCTATAGATGTTTTATATTTTCATTTCATAGGCAGTTACGTAAGTTGGTACAAAGTACCGCCTCTCTGTACTCCTTTCCCCTTCTTACTCACAGAGTGTCAAAAATGTCAGCTATAAATTATTTTGTCTGTGCAAGGGCACACCCCGATACCAGTGGCGTACTCACACATAACCTTTTCCATTCCACATTCTTCTAGGTTGTATGTTATTGCCAGTTTTTACCCGGTAAACTGTTCACAACTGCATCCAGACAGGTAAAAGCTAACATGCTTTCTTTAAGAAATATTTGAACTGATAATTCAATCTCTTCACACCAGTGAGAGCCAGTTATGATTTCTTGGACTCTGATCAGCACATACAGCATATACAATGAGGAAAATAAGTATTTGATACACTGCCGTATTTACACAGTTTTCCCACCTACAAAAAATGGAGAGGCCTGTAATTTTTATCGTAGGCACACTTCGACTGTGAGAGACAGAATCTAAAAAAAAATCCAGAAAATCACATTGTATGATTTTTAAATAATTAATTTGCATTTTATTGCATAAACTAAGTATTAGGGTGCCTGCGTCTGGTGGTGAACTTACCCCGGGTTCTCGTCAGCGCAGGCATTACAGAGCTAGGCAAACCAAGGCCTCTTATAACAGGCCTTCTAATTAGGGCTGATTCCCCGCAGCTGCTCCCTGGCCTACTTAAGCCAGCTCGGTGCAGCAGCGGGCGTCACACCTTTTGTTGATGTCTCTTGTTCATGGCATCTTGTCCACACGTCTCTTTTCAGGGCCAGAAGGTTACCCCGGGCAACTTTTAGGTCAGTCGGGTGTGTAAGCTGTAAGGCTGAGGTAAATAGTTTTTATTTTATCTTTAGGGAAAGTGTGGTGCGATGCCAATCAGCCCTCGCACTGTTGTTTCTTTTTACTGGTTGCGATAGCAATAGGCTGTTGTGTTAGCAACAAGCTATCGGCTACCGGGACGTATTGGCTTCCCAAAGTCATAGCAACTAGTGTTATTGGATTCACTAACCACCGGGTGGCGCTTCTGTTTAGGTGTTCGCCTTCGAAGCCAGCATCCCCGGTTCAAATCCGCCGTTCATTATTTGTGTTTATTCATAAAACATTTTTTCTCTTCTCTTACAGATCGGTTTTCTGTGTTTTTTACCTTGGAAGTTTTTTGCTTCCCGGGTTCTAGTTGCCCGCACCTTATTATCACTTCTCTCTCTCTGTTCGTAACAATAAGTATTTGATACAATGGAAAAACAGAACTTAATATTTGGTACAGAAACCTTTACAGAGGTCAGACGTTTTCTGTAGTTCTTGACCAAGTTTGCACACACTGCAGCAGGGATTTTGGCCCACTCCTCCATACAGATCTTCTCCAGATCTTTCAGGTTTCGGGGCTGTCGCTGGACAACATTGAGTTTCAGCTTCCTCCAAAGATTTTCTATTGGGTTCAGGTCTGTAGACTGGCTAGGCCACTCCAGGACCTTGAAATGCTTCTTACGGAGCCACTCCTTAGTTGCCCTGGCTTTGTGTTTCAGGTCATTGTCATGCAGGAAGACCCAGCCACGACCCATCTTCAATGCTCTTACTGAAGGAGGGAGGTTGTTGGCCAAAATCTCGCTATACATGACCCCATCCATCCTCCCTTCAATACGGTGCAGTCACCCTTTGCAGAAAAGCACCCCAAAGTATAATGTTTCCACCCCCATGCTTCACGGTTGGGTCGGGTTGTACTCATCCGTCTTCTTCCTCCAAACACGGTGAGTGGAGTTGATACCAAAAAGCTCTATTTTGGTCGCTTCTGACCACATGACTTCCTCCCATGCCTCCTCTGGATCATCCAGATGGTCATTGGTGATCTTCAAACGTGCCTGGACATGTGCTGGCGTGAGCAGGGGGACCTTGTGTGCCCTGCAGGATTTTTATCCATGACGGTGTAGTGTGTTACTAACGGTAATCTTTAAGACTGTGGTCCCAGCTCTCTTCAGGTCATTGACCAGGTCCTCCCATGTGGTTCTGGGCTGATTCCTGACCTTTCTCAGGATCATCCTTACCCCACGAGGTGAGATCTTGCATGGAGCAGCAGACCGAGGAAGATTGACATCTTGTGTTTCTTCCATTGTCTAATAATTGTGCCAACAGTTGTTGCCTTCTCACCAAACTGCTTGCCTATTGTCCTGTAGCCCATCCCAGCCTTGTGCAGGTCTACAATTTTGTCCCTGGTGTCCTTAGACAGCTCTTTGGTCTTGGACATAGTGAAGAGGTAGGAGTGTGATTGATTGAGTGTGTGGACAGGCGTCTTTTATACAGGTAACGGGTTCAAACAGGTGCAATAAATACAGGTAATGAGTGCAGAATAGGAGGGCTTCTTAAAGAAAAACTAACAGGTCTGTGAGAGCCGGAATTCTTGTTGGTCGGTAGGTGATCAAATACTTATTTCATGCAATAAAATGCAAATTAATTATTCAAAATAATACAATGTGATTTTCTGGATTTTTTTTAAGATTCTGTCTCTCACAGTTGAAGTGTCATTACGATAAAAATTACAGGCCTCTCCATTCTTTGTAGGTGGGAAAACTTGCAAAATCGGCAGTGTATCAAATACTTATTTTCCTCACTGTACATACAGTATACATATGAATTGTGTCAAAAATAAGAGAGATTCACCTGATTCTGAGGTAAATCATTACATCTGAAGATCTTTTCCAGTTTCTTTATTTTATCCCGTCAAGTGCCAGCCTGGGATGTACAGTCAAGCCGGAAAGTCTGCACACTCCTTTCACATTCTCCACGTTTTATTACATTACATTACATATATTGAGTTCATTTTTTGTCACAAAATTCTACACAAAATAGCCCACAATGACAAAGTGTAAGCAGGTTTTTAAACATTTGTGCTAATTTATTAAAAAATAAAATGTAAGATTTTACACCCTTTGGTATGACACCCCAAAGTGAGCTAAGGTGCATTTTGTTTTCACTGATACATGCTTGAGATGTTTCTACAATTTACTTGGAGTTCACTTGTGGTACATTCAATTGATTGGACATGATTGGGGATCGCCAACACCTGCAGCAATTTAATGCTTTCTGTTATTATTTGACCCTTATCATTTGTCTGTAAAACATTATCCCAAAAGGATGAGATTATAAATATGCTTATTTTACAAATGCTCTAGCAGTACTTACATAAGTTACACTTTTGCCTGGTGCATTGCATATTATAGAGAGACATATACATTTGTTAGCTTAGCGTTAGTTTGACTAGCCTTGTAACCAAGGAAGCAATTATGTTTTCGTTTATTTCATTTCTTACATAAATTAAATGTTTTACAACATGTTGTGTTTACTGACTTCCCTTTGTGTAACAGTGTAAGTAGTACTCTAGAGACCAAAACAAAGGGGATTATAACTGTTTTACACCACTGTAGTAGCAGGAGGACAGAAAAAGTTAAAATATATTAACAGCATACACAACAAGCAGGGTCATTCAGAAATCACAAGCAGGACACAGGCTTACATCACTTCTAAATAAGGAAATCCAAATCAGAAAATGGTACAGAATCAATACAAAGAAAGCAATTACATAGCTTAGAACTTGTGTAGTAGTAGTACTATCTATTTTATTAAGTATACATTTTTTTTTTTTTACATTTTCAGCATTTATCAGACGCTTTTATCCAAAGCGACTTACACAATGAGCAGAACACGATGAGCAATTGAGGGTTAAGGGCCTTGCTCAGGGACAACTTGGTGGTGGCGGGGCTTGAACCGGCAACCTTCTGTTTACTAGTCCAGTACCTTAACCACTGAGCTATCACTGGCCCTTTACAATATGGGCATGGAACTTAAGCTTTAAATAATTTACTATAATTATTTTAATGTTGCTATACTAAAAACATGATGTATTTACAACAAAAGCACAAAATTAGTCAATGCAAACATACAGTATTTTGCAAAAGTGTAGGTACATCAAGCAAGACCAACACAACATTAGCATGCGCAGCTAAATCATTTATGTTTTGTTGATATAATTAAAGAGGAAAAAACTAATCAGTAAAGTACACAAGACAGTCAAGCTATGTGAAAGAAAGAGATAAAAAGAGTGAGAGGCAGGGGGAGTCCGGCGAGTCTCTTTCTTAGTCTGCAATAAGAAAACCAGACATAAGATTACCTACCAAGAGCATACCATTTTAAACATCATTACAATTGGAGTGCTGTTGTTTGTGCTGTGCTGCACCCTGGTCCTGGAGGAACGTTGTTTTATTTCAATAATAACTTATAGCTGAAATTAAAATAAAGCCTCTTAGCCTCGTAGAAAAACTCCAGTAGAACTCAGGGAGGCTACCGGCAAAAACATTTTTAAACATCAAAACGTTTTTAAACATCTCACTGTCATTGCTGGACTGAGAATAGTCCACCTACCAAAAATATATCCAGCCAACAGTGTTCCGTGGGCAGCGTTCTGTGACCACTGATGAAGGTCTAGAAGATGACCGACTTAAACAGCAGCAATAGATGAGTGATCGTCTCTGACTTTATATCCACAAGGTGGACCAACTAGGTAGGTGTGTCTAATAAAGTGGACAGTGAGTGGACACAGTGTTTAAAAACTCCAGCAGCACTGCTGTGTCTGATCCACTCATAACAGCACAACACACACTAACACACCACCACCATGTCATTGTCACTGCAGTGCTGAGAATGATCCACTACCTAAATAATACCTACTCTGTGGGGGTCCTGACCATTGAAGAACAGGGTAAAATCAGGTTAAAAAAGTATGTAGAGAAATAGATGGACTACAGTCAGTAATTGTAGACCTTCAAAGTGCTTATATATGGTAAGTGGAGCTAATAAAATGGACAGTGAGTTTAGAAACAAGAAGGTGGTTTTAATGTCATGGCTGATCGGTGTATGCAAATACTGTATTTTACTATACTAGTGCACCTCCCAGTGGCTAGGCTGTTTGGGCATACCCCCTCCCCCCAAGACATAGCCAATCACATCTGTGTATAACACAGTACATACGGCACTGAAGAGGTAGGTGCTTTGTTGGACTGTTTTTGCATATTTGACACATTTTATTGTTTTAATAAAAATTATAGGACCTATATAAATTAAGGACCTGAATAATTATATTATGCTGTTGTTGTGCTTTCAGTTAAGTTTATTCTGCAATCGGAGGTGTTTACTTCTTCATTTGGTACAGTTCATGAATAACAATTTTTATTTATCAACTATGTCCGAGAATGGGAAGCCCTGTGATAAATTAAATTTACATTTTTAGCATTTAGCAGATGATTTTATCCAAAGCGACTTATAAGTAGTACAATCAGTCTACAATCTACGGCTGCCCTGAATTGTTACACAACATAATTTCAGTCCAAGGTACAATAATACTGTAATTAAAGAGCCACAAACTAACTAGGGGAGAAACTAACATCTCCCCGGAAAAGAATATGTCCACAACCCACTACGTAAATTGGAGATAAAATGTGACAGGCTCTCTCTGAGTCATTTATGACAAACCAAGCTCTCAGAAAGGAGGACAGCAGGAGAACTTTCTGTGCCTCCTGGTTCCTGTCCTGAAAGGGTAAAGGGTGAGCACCCCAACCACACTAATCATGCTTCCTCCATGCCTAATGATGGATGTACGGACACGTGATGGAAAGACTCAGCCACTAAATGAGCCTAGCAAAGCCTATCCTAGACAAGCTGCACAGATGAATTGTCGGCCGGCAATCCATCCTGCCCAGCTTGCCTCATCCCCTCCTGCCCCATCTTTGAACGCTGGCTTCCAAAAGGACATCCCTTGTTGATCCTGGGTAGCATTTGGATGCCGGAAGATGTTACTTTGGGAGTGGGTACTATAATTTACCAACCTACTGTGCCTACACTGGCTGGTAGGTTGACAGTAGCTGAACAGGACAAGGAGGAGAGTACCTGGGACTCAGCTAGAACAGGAAGGGCCACAAAGTCAGAAGTTTGACTCTGTATAATTGATTTTACATAGCTGTTCATAATGTAGTAATATATGTGGCTGAAACTCCTAAACACTATAATTAGGGGCACATTTAGGACGACGTAAAATGCATTTATGTAGAGAGCTGACTTGGTTTTTAGACAGACCCATTATGCCTAAATTTGTAGACATAATGTTTTCTTCTGTAATTTTTTTAAATGCATTTTTCTCCCATTTTTCCCAATTTAGTGAAGTCAATTTGTCTTCTGCTGCTGGATCCCTGATTTTCTGCAGTTGAGGAGGGTGTATTGCTGCTCACACCTCCTCCTACCCACACACAGCCCTTAACGGAACCCTTTTCCACCTATGCACTCTGCACAGGCGCCTCTATCTGTCAATCCTTACACAGCTTTTGATGACTCCACCCACATAGGCCCCTCATCCCTCCCTGCAGGCACTGCCAATTATGCCCGCTATATGGCGCCCAGCCGACAGGTGGCAACGCCGAGTTTCGAACTGAGGAGTTCAGAATCTTAGCATGGTGTGGTAGCGGAATATCCCGTGGCGCCACCTGGGCGCCGTTCTTCTGTAAACTTAAAATTATATACTCACAATTAAACACAAACTATAATATCATATTAAAATATATTTTTAGACTTGCAGGGATGAAAAACATCATATGGCTTTACAGAACAAAGTAGGAACATTAACCAGTTTAATACATTGTATATAGAATATAAAAGTAAAACAGGTACAATACCTTCGGAATGGAGGGCTGTAACGTGCAATGTTGCAGATTGGCAATAAAACATAAATGAGAAAATAGAGAACTAGACTGTAAATGCTGCACATATGAATTAAGTTATTTTTCAAATGTACTAAAACATTTAAAACTAGGTAAATAGTAAGCATTAGGTAAATTAATATGCTTGACACATTAGGTTTACCACTATATTAAAGTGTGTCAACATTATGACCACCTTACTAATATTGTGTTGGTCACCCTTTTGCTGCCAAAACAGTCCTGACCTGGACTCCACTAGACCCCTGAAGGTGTGCTGTGGTATCTGGCACCAAGATGTTAGCAGCAGATCCTTTAACTCCTGTAAGTTGTGAGGTGGGGCCTCAATGGGTTGGACTGTCCAGCACATCCCACAGATGCTCGATTAGATTGAGATTTGGGAAATTTGGAGGCCAAGTCAACACCTTAAACCCATTGTTGTGCTCCTCAAACCATTCCTGAACCATTTCTGCTTTGTGGCAGGGTGCATTATCCTGCTGAAAGAGACCACAGCCATCAGGGAATACCGTTTCCATGAAAGGGTGTACATGGTCTGCAACAATGCTTAGGTAAGTGGTACGTGTCAAAGTAACATCCACATGGATGGCAGGACCCAAGGTTTCCAAGAAAAACATTGCCCAAAGCATCACACTGCTTCCCATAGTGCATCCTGGTGTCATGTGTTCCCCAGGTAAGCAATGCACACGACCCGGCCATCCCCGTGATGTAAATGAAAACATGATTCATCAAATCTCGCCACCTTCTTCCATTGCTCCGTGGTCCAGTTCTGATGCTCACGTGCCCATTGTTTGCGCTTTTGACAGTGGACAGGGGTCAGCATGGGCACCCTGACTGGCAATGCCACCCCATAAACAACTGCGATGCACTGTGTATTCTGACATCTTTCTATCAGAATTAGCATTAACTTCTTCAGCAATTTGAGCTACAGAAGCTCGTCTGTTGGATCAAACCACACACGCCAGCCTTCGCTCCCCATGTGTATCAATGAGCCTTGGCCACACATGACTCTGATGCTGTTTTACCACTGTTCCTTCCATGGACCACTTTTGATAAATACTGACCCCTGCAGACTGGGAACACCCCACAAGAGCAGTTTTGGAGATGCTCTGACCCAGTCATCTAGCCATCACTATTTGGCCCTTGTCAAACTCGCTCAAATCCTTACACTTGCCCATTGTTTCTGCTTCTAACACATCAACTTTAAGGATAAAATGCTGCCTAATATATCCCACCCACTAACAGGTGCCGTGATGAAGAGATAATCAGTGTTATTCACTTCACCTGTCAGTGGTCATAATGTTATGCCTGGTCGGTGTACGCAGTATATTACTTTATTGTAAAAATCATGGCAAATAATAACATTTGATACATTATAAATAAGACAAAAAAAGGAAAAATGAGAACAACACCTTCGGATCTCTGCGTTTCATTGCACGTGGACACTGAAGCTTGCCCGTCTTAAAAAATGTAAAAAAACATGAGAAAAACAAGAGAAAGATATTTTAATATGTGCATGTTAGGTTTTAACATTGCAGCAGAAGTAACATACACGTTCACTTTGTTGTGTTTTATACGTATCAGTGCACATCTGTAGTGCATCACACATTTCATTTACCTTTATAAGTTCCCTTAGAGTAATGTTTTGGTGGCGGATACTGATCTTCCAGTTTCTGGTCCCTTCTCTTCCTCCAAACCTCTCAAAATCAGTTGGAAAGAACCAACGGCCATTGGATTGAATAGACTTGACTCCTAAGTCAAAATAAGGTCCAAAATCACTTGATTTTAACAACTCACTTAGCTTTTTATTTATCATGAAGTAATTTTTTTTATCCTGATCTTCACCATTAGTATTTACATGTGCTTTGAACATGGCTCAGTAAACCAAATGTAAGAGGATAAAGAGAAGAACCATGGAGCAAAAACCAGATTTTTCACCATTTACCCTATCTAAAGGCTGTTTATTGCAGATCATATTGCAAATGCACCATTAACCTTGCTTTTCACTGCATAATAAGTGAGTAAGCATCGAGGACAGCTAATTTAGTGATACTGCACCCAAAGAAAGCCACAAAAACTAAAGGCAAAATTCTGGGTAACGTCTTACTGTGACCACTGTTTTAGCAGATGTGATGAATATTTGATCATTTAATCAATAATTATTATTATAACTGATGATATAATTTGACAGTAAGTACATGTAATACCACACCGTGCCACATATAATCAACCGCAAGTTGTTGTTTTAATAATGTAATATACTTTTACAAATTTTATTTAGCAAGAGAGTTTAACATTGTCATTTGTAAACAGTAAAGATTGTAGTGGACTTAAGGGCTCTTGGGAACATGTCTATAATGTGACTAGCAGGAGGAATGTAAATAATCAACCCAGCTGCTGTTTTGTGATGCTCTTGCTTTATTCACATTGTTTTAACAATTTTGTTATGTGTTGTTCGATATATTTCCACCTTCAACATTGAACAAATGTTTCAATTCATTTTGCTGTTCTTTTTTTTTATTTTTTTTATTTTTTTTTATTTTTTTATTTTTTTACCATTTTCCACTAGTGCTGAATGTTAACAAAACAAATTTCAAACTACTGCTAGAGTTAATTAGAGTAATCATCTGGAAGAGATAAATGGACCATGCAGAATAATAATAATAATAATAATAATAATAATTATTATTATTATTATCATAGACTTGAGAAATAGAGACATTAATAATAAACAACAGAAAAGAATCTCTATACTGTATATATATACAGTGAGAGAACATTCGGACAGCGGACAGTGTTTTTCCGGTGTTTTCTTTATATTCTATATTAAAATGTCCCCAGAGAAGGTGCAGAGAAAGTGCAGTTTTTTGTTGTTGTATAATTACTCCTGCCAGTAGCTGTCACTGTGTATTAGACAGAGGGGACAGTGAGTGAGAGAGAAGAAGGAAGTTATTCTTTCATGAAATTACACCTACAAAATACAACGCTATTGAAATAAAAAAGGAAATAATAGAGAAATATGAGAGTTATTGTTGTTTCTGGTAGATACAATGTATTATGGTGTATGGTACAGCACACGTACTGTACTGAAATGTGATGTGTGTTTATGTACAATACAGTACTACTGTGTATTGTTGTTTATTATTGTTTATTACAGGAATGTCCTTTCTATAATTTAAGATTTAAGGGAAAATATACTTGTATGTAAGACCATTTAAGACATTAGAAAGGTTAGGTACGCAGGTGGTGTGGGAGGTCTGGCACAGATTCATTCTATTTACATGATTTTTTATGGGGAAAAATAGGTTTAACTAACGAACATTTTGACTCAAGAACAGCCCTTTGAAAGCAATTAAATTCGTAAGTCAAAGGTCCACTGTACATAACTGTGAATTTAATACATTTATTATAACTATACCTTCGGCCAGCTTCTCTGGAAACAGCATGCCTTCTTTATCACCACATTTAACTAGGAGCTGACTGTCATCTAAGAAAAAGAAAGCAATAACACACACACACACACACACACACTAACTGTAGGTGTACATTTGAAGACTACAGCTGTTTTCTTTTTAATGCACATCATGTGTTCATCTTTCTCTAGTCTTTTATCAGTAAAGACTTTAATCACATGATGCTGTTGATGTAGTTTTGAAGCACTGACATTTGAGTATAAAATGAAACTTATAAAATGTATGCTATATAATATTAAAAGGAATTATGATGAACTTAAAGATAACACACTTAACTTACCTCTACTGTTTGTGCCTGCACCAGTTTCAGTCCCTGTACTGTAAGGATGCAGAGATGAATTAACAGATCCTGCTGTGATGGATCCTTTAATTTTGTTCTTGGTTAAATCCCACGGAATTGAGGACTTCGATCCTGCAAAGCTACTCTTGCTGGACTGCTGGATGCCACGAGCATTTTTATTGACTCTACCTGCATAAGATATATTGTTCACTAGATTCCCATGTCCTCATCATTATTCTTTATTCTTTTACATACCAAACTTTGTCAGTAGTATTTAAAAAAGTGTTATATAAATAAATAATAAATCACATCTTGTTTTAAAACTACAAAAATCTGCCACAATGATACAAGGTAAACTAGGACATGTGGTACTGATTTGTTAGCTCTTACTGTTTCTGTTTGCGTCAGCACCAGTTTTAGTCCCTGTACTGTAAGGATCAACCAATCCTGCTGTGATGGCCTCTTCAATTTTGTTCATGGTTAAATCCCACTGACTTGAGGATGTCGGTCCTGTGTAGCTTCTTGTGCTGGACTGCTGGATGCCATGAGCATCTTTATTGATTTTACCTGCAAGATATATTGTTCAGTAGATGCCCATGTCCTCATCATTATTCTTTTACATACCAAACTCTTTTATTAATAAAGGTGTTATATAAATAAATAATAAATAATAAATCACATTAAACTTGTTTTAAAACTACAAATATCTGCCACAATGATACAAGGTAAACTGGTACTGATTTGTTAGCTCTTACTGTTTCTGTTTGCGTCAGCACCAGTTTTGGTCCCTGTACTGTAAGGATGCGGAAATGAATCAACCAATCCTGCTGTGATGGCCTCTTCAATTTTGTTCATGGTTAAATCCCACTGACTTGAGGATGTCGGTCCTGTGTAGCTTCTTGTGCTGGACTGCTGGATGCCATGAGCATCTTTATTGACTGCACCTGCATAAGATATATTGTTCAGTGGATTTCCATGTCCTCATCATTATTCTTTAATCTTTCATAAAACAAACTCTATTGTGTTCTGTAGGAGTCACTTAAGAATTTAACATCATCATTATTATTACTATTATTACTTTTATTATTATTGTTGTAGTAGTAGTAATTATTACTATTATTTTTATTAGTTATTGTTGTTGTTGAGGAATTGCATCTTTAGAAAATGAACAGTTACTGTAATAACTGTGTTTAACAAAGTCTGCCTTCTTTGTATTTACAGATATTGTACGGTGGCCGAGAAGTGCAAAACAAATTTACATTTCAGAAAACAAAATTACAAAAAAACAAAAACAAATTTACAACGAAAGCAAAAACAAATTTACAAGTGCTTGGGTACCCAGTGTTTGTAAATTTGTTTTGGCATATGTAAAAGTGTTTCAGCACTTGTAAATTTGTTTCGGCATATGTAATTTTGTTTTCTAAAATGTAAATTTGTTTTGCACTTCTCGGCCGCACATTTACGGTGGCCGAGAAGTGCAAAACAAATTTACATTTCAGAAAACAAAATTACAAAAAAACAAAAACAAATTTACAACGAAAGCAAAAACAAATTTACAAGTGCTTGGGTACCCAGTGTTTGTACATTTGTTTTGGCATATGTAAAAGTGTTTCAGCACTTGTAAATTTGTTTTCGGCATATGTAATTTTGTTTTCTAAAATGTAAATTTGTTTTGCACTTCTTGGCCGCACATTTCTGACGGAAAAGGTAGGGACAATAAACCGGAAGTGCGTGTTGCTTACCTGCTGTCAATCAAACTGTTTGTCAGCGGTAAAGTGAACGGAGTTTGTGATGGTGACGATAAACAAGGTTTTGTCTCGTTTGTGGAAATCATTTTATCCAGTTGATCCGCTATTGTTTTTCTTGTGGAAAGTTATTAGATTGTTTGTGCAGACGGTTAGACGTGGTGTGTGCATCTCTATCTACCGTCCGCTCTTCTAAACATCTAAGGAGTTCCCACAAGAACAACAAAAGCGAAATAATTAAAATAATTAACACAAAATGGACAAAACATTGTTTATTAGAGACGGAACATTTGATACCGAGGCTTTAAAGCTTGTTTCACTTTTGTAACACTGGACTCAGTGTATCGGAGCTTATATTAAAGCAGCAGCATGTGCGGGACTGATGAAGCTTTGGCGCTGTGTTTTATCTCACTCACTACATAAGAGAGGGGGGGGGGGGCACCTTACACAGTCATGAGAACAAAGGTTTTATTTATGGTGTTTAACATTTATTATTTTTATTCTTTATAATAATAAGTCAGAACCATATTTTAGGCAAAACAACGCACTCTGCCCACTGCGCTACTCATACAGAGGTGTATTAAACAGGTTATGCTGCTATAACCAGCGCACACACACCGTTACTAAGAATAAAAGTGAATACTACTTAATATAATTCCCAGTCTCCCATTGATAAAAATACGGAACAAAGCGTCCTGTATCAGTTCAATACAGAACACGGCGTTTAGTCTCCAGATAAAGAAGGATTCTGTATTTTACAGGACGGTGGGTAACCCTGGTTTGATTGTCTCTTATATAATCAGTGAGATAAAACACAGCACCAAAGCTTCATCAGTCCCGCACATGCTGCTTTAATATAAGCTCCGATACACTGAGTCCAGTGTTACAAAAGTGAAACAAGCTTTAAAGCCTCGGTATCAAATGTTCCGTCCCTAATAAACAATGTTTTGTGCATTTTGTGTTAATTACTTTCATTATTTCGCTTTTGTTTTAATTGTGGGAATTCCTTAGATGTTTAGAAGAGCGGACGGTAAATAGAGATGCACACGCCACGTCTAAACATCTGCACAATCTAATAACTTTCCACAAGAAAAGCAATAGCGGGTCAACTGGATAAAATGATTTCCACAAACTAGACAAAACCTTGTTTATCGTTACCATCACAAACTCCGTTCACTTTACCGCTGAGAAACAGTTTGATTGACAGCAGGTAAGCAACACGCACTTCCGGTGTTATTGTCCCTGCCTTTTCCGTCAGAAATGTGCGGCCGAGAAGTGCAAAACAAATTTACATTTTAGAAAACAAAATTACATATGCCGAAAACTGAAAACACTTTTACATATGCCAAAACAAATGTACAAACACTGGGTACCCAAACACTTGTAAATTTGTTTTTACTTTCGTTGTAAATTTGTTTTTGTTTTTTTGTAATTTTGTTTTCTGAAATGTAAATTTGTTTTGCACTTCTCGGCCACCGTAATATTGTGTAGCTGAATGTTTATTAAGAAAAATTTAAACTTTAGAATTTAGAAAATACTCTTATAATAATAATATAATAGAAATATAATAATATTCTATATAATAGAATAATAGAAAATACTCTTATAATAGAATATAATCTTATAATAGTGACACATTAAAATCATACACAAACTGCATCTCCTACAATGCATGCTGATTTTGTGACCCGCAAAGTGATTACATCCCCACATCAGCATAACTGAGGCGGTTTTCCAACAAGTGATGTTGAGAAATATTTACAAATAATCCCAAAATGTACAAGAAGAGAAAATTGAAGCAGAAGGAAGGTAATTTAATGAAAGATGAGAAAGTGAATACAAGTTTGTGCTTCAAGAAGAAAACCTGGTATGTCTCTTGTGTTATGAGGCTTAAAAGTGAAACTGGAGAACACAATTAAACAGTAAGCACATTTGTTAATGATTATTCAAAGACTTTGGTTGTTTGCTGAGGTTTAAAATATCGTTCTACTTAAAGATTAAATGTTTAAGATAGCCTTTGTGTGTAGCCTTGTTTCCTAAAATAGAATTCAAAATACAATAAATCACATCAAACTACAAAAATCTGCCACGCTAGTTTACACACTGGTTTGTCTGCTAGTTTACACACTAGGACATGTAGTACTAATTTGTTAGCTCTTACTGCGATGATGCTGAGATGAATTAATGGATTTTGCTGCAGTGGCTCCTACCATCTCTAATGTGATTGGATTACTTTGAATTGAGGATGTTGGGCCACTTGAGCCTCGTCTGCTGGATTGCTGGATACCGTGAGTATCTTTATCGAGTGCACCTGCGATTAACATATGGTTCAGAAGACTCGTACCCTTTATAGTATTACTGACCAATCTAAAATGTTCTTTAGTGTTGACACAGAAACTCACTCTCATTTACTCTCTCACTGTCTTAACCGCTTATCCAATTAGGGGCATGGGGGGCTGGGTGCAAGAGCCTATCCCAGCTTTTCAATGGGCGCAAGGCACACAGTAACACCCTGGAGTGGGCACCAGTCCATTGCAGGGCAGACACACACACACACCCATTCACCTATAGGGCAATTTAGTGTCTTCAATTAACTTCACTGCATGTTTTTGGACTGTGGGAGGAAACTGGAGCTCGCACACGCACACACACACACACACACACACACACTCCGTTATCAGTGAACAGTTTGATCACAGGCTGCTACTGATTTTGTATTAGCAGTTGAAGTGGTAGTTTTGAAGCACTGACATTTGGGTGTTTAAAAATCACATAATCTGCCTTGTGCCAGGATTGCGGTGGGGACATTCTGCTATATCGACAACTGATTCGTACACTTATGAATACTATCATTGCACAAAGCCAGCAAGTATAATTTATATGATTTTCACATCAGAATCTTTTTTTTGAGCGACACAGAATATTGGGGGGGGGGCTGGGGTTCCTCCCCGAAAATGCATATCGTTGCTGTCCGATGACAACAAGGTTTTTAAAAAAATGCATCATCCCATGGAGAATCCAGGTGTCCACAATGCAGAGTGACTAGGATTATTAAGCAATTTTCTTCCATAAGACCAGTGTCTGTTCCAAAGTCTGTAGACACTTTCTGTGTCTGTAAACCATTTGTAGACACTTTTAATCATGGACAAGAGTTAGCTTGGGCACTTTGATGAGCCTGTGACTATATGGTCCCTTACAAAGTTCAATGCAGTGTGTGACACATTCAGCTCATGACCAGTATTAAAATAATTTGTAATTTGAGCCACAGTACATTATCTGTTGTTTTCAGGTATCAATAATTCTTTGCTGTCCGACCTTTTTCGAAGTCAATCAGTTATTAATGCCCGACCATATCTGCTGCATTCAACATGAGGACTATGTTTAACGTTCATGATTGTTTAGGAAAGGCATTGCCATTTTTGAAGGGTGGTCCTAATGTTTTGGTTCTATCTGTGTATAGATAATGTGTTTTTTTTTCCTAAGTTAATGTGTTAAAGAAATAAAACTTACAGATAGCATGGCCTAGGGTTGGTTTCTTCTGTTCGTCGAAGAGATCTTCATCCTCCTCTGAATTTTCAATCCTTCTCTTTCTTCCTGTATCAGTTCCCTTTGATGTATGTTCCTTTTTCTGGATTGATTCTTTTTCAGTACTGTTTGGTGTTTTTGCACCAGGATACATTTTTGCTTCAAGTTCTGAAATTCCAGAAATACCTTTAATACTTATTTAGCTTTAGTCACTCCAACACAAGTCTAACTGTGTACTTTGTAATAAGAGTAACTATGTATGTCTTATAGACAAATAATCAGAATAAAGAAAGAACAACACATAACGAAGTAAAGAGGTGAGCATATTATTAGCAAATATAAAATATACCATTTAGCCACAAAACAGTATGTAATTCCACAAGTACAACTGAATACTCAAAGGTACATATCACTTCATCAATATTAAAATCATTGATCTGTAAGTAAACACTCCCATTACCCTCTTTTTTGATTCACTAAGCCATTGGTAGGTGCTCTAAAAGCTTACTAGTACTCGGGTGTCTTGCGAGAGGTTTAATGATACCACGTCCAAAAATGCAAGTCAACAAGTAGCAAGCGATAAAAGTTTGTGTGCTGATGTGCAGTGTTGGAGGTTAATAAAATTTTTTTATTATGTTTTGTAGAGAACGATAAGGTCAGAAATACTGTAAAACTTGTGTGTGTGCCGATGTATTCTGATATAAACTATATTATTCCCCTGTCCCACTTTTTTACAACACCTCCCCTCACACCATATCTTGTGTTCTCATTGGCTGTTCGACATAGCATCCAGATTTTTGACATGCTAGATATATTTTTTTAGATGCTGAGCACTCGGTGAGCTGGTTGGATCGAGTTGTTGAGTAGTTCACACATAGCGATTGAGAGCCGAGTTTTGATTGCTGAGCAAACACCGAGTTGCTCCAGAGCCGGCAAATGTAGCGCCAGTTGGCGAGCGAAGATCAGGGCATAACAAGCTCTCTGCTATCTTAAACTACACATCAAACCGCCTCCATGACCTACTTGTTAGACAGCGGAGCACTTTTAGTAACAGACTTATTCAGCTCTGCTGTAACAAGGAATCATTTGTACCAACATCGATCACACAACACCTCTTCACTATGCCAAGACATCATAGTACACTGAGCCACTATCAAAACAGACTGGAGCATGATCCTGCACTTTGTAATATACATTTGCACATTTATTAATACTTGCACATTACACTTATGTGATATTTTAATATATTCATACTACATACCTTTATTTTATTTATACACAGGAATAGAAATGTTCAGTAATACTTACTTACCTTAAATACTTTAGTTTTACCTTAACATATACTGAGCTGCTGTTATACTTGACTTCCCTTTTAACTTAATCCCAACAAGACAGAGCTGATGCTAATACCTGGAGATCAATCTCCAACCCAAGACCTAGTCATCTGTCTTGATGACTTTTAGATCAATCCATCTGACCAGGCACAAAGCCTTGGTGTTGTCCTGGATAATGTCCTTCTCTCCACATGTAGTAAAGATAAAAAGATCGTGCCAGTTCCTCCTTTACAACATCAAGAAGATCCCAACATCAAGAAAGCCACTCAGACTCCCTCCTGGCAGGTGCTCCTATGCACACTATTAAACCTATGCAAATATTATTAAACCTATTCAAAATGCAGCTGCTCGCTTTTTAACCAACCTAAACACTGCCACATCACCCCACTGCTGCATTCTTTTTACTGGCTTCCTGTAGCTGCCCGCATTCACTTCAAAAGAATGATGCTCGCATACAAACCCAAAAATGTACCAGCTTCAAACTACATTAGAAAACTTAACACACCCCGCTCTGTACCATGCAACCTCTGATATTGTTCAATCCTATTTTTTTGGCTTGGTCTTCTTTATTTATTGGGAGGTACAGGTATATGTAACTGTATTCAGAATAAAGCCGCTTGATGTTAACAGTTGCTTGTTTTTTCCCCCTCTATTTTCTCTTACTTATCTGCACCTTACTTGTAAAGTAAGTACTGGTAAAGTTTGCAGTGTATTAAGTCACATGCACCAGTCTTTTGATGCTTTGTTTTTGTGTGTGCCATCCTAGGTGGGACTACATTTACATTTACATGTAAATGTGTGTAAAAGAGTGTTGGAAGCTGTCCCTTGTTTAATAATAAATGGTTAATGTCCCTGTTTGGAAATAATAGATCTTAAATGTGTATTAGATCATGTTTTATTTTATGCATTGCTCCCCACCTAACACATTAGCTAAGACCACACATATGTTCTTGTTTACTTGAAAGTTTGACATGATCTGATAATACTTTTTAGATCTAGACATTTCTGGTCAGGCATGATTTTCTGGAGAAAACCCATACAAAAATAGTTTGAAAAGGGGCAACCTATTTACACTCTGGTGCCCGCTGGGGTGGTTGCCTGGCTTTTAGTGTCTGCTATGGAAGTCAACTGGCTTCCAGTGCTCACTAGTGTGTGTGTTTGCCCTGTGATTGACTGGCGACCTGTTTGTAGTGTTTCTGAACTTTTGTCCACTGAATTTGACCCACCTCAACAAAGCAAAACAGACAATGAATGAATGATCCTCAAATCAGAAAAAGTTGGGATTTTAGGCCTGCAACACAAAGCTGAGACAGTAAATTATTAACCATTTGTAATGTTGCAATTTCTTCTCACAACAAGGTGACCAAGGACACCAAGTGATGAAGAGTTTCAAGTGTTTCTTTCATTCTTAAAGTATGCAACAGTATGGGGTTGCTGTTTTTTTTTTTTTTGGTTCAAGATTCTTCACACATTCTCAATTGGGGACAGGTCAGGACTGCAGGCAGGCCAGTCCACTACCCGTACCCTCTTCTTCCACAGCCATGCCTTTGTAATGTGGCAGCATGTGGTTTTGCATTGTCTTGTTGGAAAATGCATGGACGTTCCTGGAAAAGATGACATTTTGAAGGCAGCATATGTTGCTCTAAAATCTTAATGTACTTTTCTGCATTAATGCTGCCGTCACAGAAGTGTAAAATACCTTTGCAAAGGGCACTGACACAAATACCATGACAGACCCTGGCTTTTGAACTTGTTGAAATAATAGTCTGGATGGCCCTTTTTGTCTTTGGTCTGAAGCACAAGGTGTTTTTCCACAAAAAAAATACTGACTCTTCAGAGCAAAAATACATGTTCCACTGGGTGATGGGCTATTCCAGATGCTTTTGAGCCAAGATAACTCAAGAATTTTAACAAGAGATAAAAAGAGCATTTCTTAAAATTTTAAGGATTACAAAGCCATTTCTCAGGCTTTGAGACTCCAATAAACCAGTGAGAGCCATCATCGCCAGCCAAGAGACACAACAGCTTCAGTTCAGTTTCTCAGAAACAAGGTCAACAAATGCCAGCATATGATCTGGTGGAAACAAGAGGTCTGGCTTCAAACACCGTACAGCACAATGAAATGAGCCTGCAAGGAGGAAGGCAACAAGGCTCCATATAAAAGGCTTTCCCACTAAGAAATTGTAAACCAGCATATAGACAGCCAAATGTTCAGTCATTAGTCTTATTACTCTTACTCAGAAAATGAAAGTAAAAATGGCGTTACTTTCGTAGTGCTCGGTTTGACATTTATACTGTATATTCATATGGTTCAAAGATGTGAATTTAATTAAAAAGAGCAGTACATTTCTACATGATATATTCTTAAATTCATACCTTTAAGCACACATACATATAGATACATATACACACACACACACACACACACTTCACTCAGCATGTATATTACTAGTCTGCAATTACTCTCACCTGATGAAAATATAATATTTCTGATCCAAAAATTCCAGCTGATATAAATTTACCACCTTTTCTTTTCATTCATGTTCTCTGTGTCTCTTTTTTCTCTTTACTCCTCTTGTTTTCTTCTCCTCACTTGTGTAAACAAACGAGTAATGAAACAAGCACAGGCAGGGATAATTTGCCTTTCACTTGGTCACACCCTGTTACATGCTACTATTGTAATAAATTTAAATTTAAAGGGGAAAAAAGATTTCTGGTGATCAGGGATGTTGGGTTGCTGTAGTTCTGCCTCTAACAAATGATCACACAGGTCTGTTGATGATGGGAGATGTGGACACCAATGTCCTAAGAAAGTCTTTATGGCTGTGGTAACTCCTGGTTCTGCCTTTTAGTAATGCTGTAATAATTAGGCACGCAAGAGTGGCATGCTATACTCTACACAACTGACATATTATTGATGATTTTTTCATATCATTTTTTTTGGCATTTTCTTCCCTTTTTTCCCCCTTTTAGCACAGCCAATTGCTCAATTGCATCATGCGTTCTCTCTGCCTATGCCGATCCCTGCTCTAACTGAGGAGATCACAGCTAACCCACTCCCCCCCACGTGGGCAGCAAGCCGCATGCATCTTATCACCCACACATTGACGAGTGTTGTGTCACCTAGCGTTGTGTACGGAGAGACACACTCTAAGAGCACTCCTTCCTCATCTCTGTACATCTCTTTAATCAGCCGGCAGAGGTCGTAATTGCACCAGTCTGACAGAGAGAGACCCATATCTGGCTTAGTCCCACCCACCTGAACAAGCGGCCAATCGTTGTTCATGTGGCCACTCAGCCTTCAGCGGGCAAGGCAGAGCTGATATTCAATATGATGTATTCAAGATCCCAGCCGGGTTGCAGCAGTTTTTACCGCTGCGCCACCTGTACAAATGAGACTAGACTAGACTTGAGTTGGTCCATAGGTATGTCACCATTTGCCATGTTAGGTACCCTTTGCCTATGTTCTTCAAGCAAAAAGCTGACATCTCTATAGATTACAATCCCCTTGGTCAATGCAAATAAATCCGATGTTCCACATATCATGCTTCACACTTCAGTACTGTGTAGCCCCTTTAGCCCCTTTTCTAATTCAAAACTCCTCACAACAACTAGTAGCTGGTAGTCTGTCAGGTGTCCACTTAACATTCAACAGGTGAAGTGTAGTACCCAGTAACTAGTCGATTTGGAGACATACGGCCCAATACTGCAACAACTAATCCAGTATTTACAGGAGATTACAATTGATCCTATTTTCACAGGAATTGAAACTAATTCTGTATGCACAGAAATTGAAACTGATCCTGTATTCACAGGAATTGAAACTAATTCTGTATGCACAGAAATCGAAACTGATCCTGTATTCACAATAATTGAAACTTATTCAGTATGTACAGAAATTGAAACGAATTCTGTATGCACAAGAATTGAATGTTATCCCGTATTTACAGGGATTTAAACTAATCCTTTGTGCACAGGAATTAAAACTGATCCTGTATTCACATTAATTGAAAGTAATCCTGTATTTATAGTAAACTAAATTCACCAATTAACTGAGTGTTACCCAGCAACATGCTGAAAACTTTGTGAATAGGATAAACAGTAAAAAGGTGAACAATACCTTCTGAACTGTGTTATTCTTTGTGCGACGCTGCAAATGGTTACCCATAAAAAAGAGAAAATGCTTTTATTGCTTACATAAAACATACATTTTAGTTTGCAATATGTATGTGCATGCATGATCTGGCAAAGAAAGTTAGTACGGGTTGTCCTGGCATGAATGAGCTTTTTTTGTATTTCTACATAGCCAGCATTGTTATATCATCTTTAAACTTTACTAAAACCTCACTTTTTTATAACAAGGTGATACAACAATACAATCAGAAAAAAGGACATACATAAAACAGAGATGTGTTCACCTAATCCCCTTATCTCACCCTCCCCATAAACAACCGTTTCACCAACACCAAAACCATTATCAGGCAAGTTCCCCCAATTGTAAAAGAGGGAAGGGAAAAGAAAAAAAACAAAAAATTCTCTGGTATACCAAGTATATCAAATTAATAAGTATTTATAGTATATTTTAATCCTCTTGGTCTAGAGTGTCTATTTTATCCTTTATACAATTAAGAGTAGGACCCCACTTTTTGTGGAAAAAAACAAACAAAATAAACAAAAACAAAAGATCCCTTCAGGGAAATTTTATTTTTTTCCAATTTAACACATACCAAAACCTCTTTAACCCAGCGTTCATATGTAGGTGGGAGACTATGTTTCCATTTGAGTAGGATGGTACGTCTAGCCAACAATGTGGTAAAAGGAAGAACCTTTTGCAAGGGGAATGATCTTGACACCCCCGGGAGAACACCAAAAAGGGCTGTTAAAGGATTAGGATCAATATCCAGGTTTAGTGCCTGTTTCAAAGTGTCGAAAATCTACCAACTTAGGACAAGTCCAGAACATGTGCAAATGATCAGGAAAAATACGCGCTAGTCTCTCATTTGTGAGGTGTGCTTTATGGATCACCTTACATTGCAACAATCCATGTCTCGAACAGATATAGCATGAGTGAACTCCCTTTAGAATTGAGCCCCATTGTCTATCCATGATGGCAGCCCCCAGGTCCCGTTCCGACCTCTACCTACGTGAATCTACTACAGGTGATTGAATGGCATTAATCATGCCATAGATACGTGAGATCAGACGCCTCTGTGCCCTGTCAAGGGAAAGAATTTGATCAAGAATGGACTCAGGGGGACGATTGGGAAAGTATTTGAAAATGACATAAATATGCCATCAGTGTACAAATGATCAATCCTTTAAATACCCTTTGCAGACCAATTATGGAACACTGGGTGAGGGGTGAAATATCGGATTGGCACAGCGCAATTCAAAGTGTCGCCTAAATTGGGACCAAATTGTAATGGTATGCATGACCCCAGGGTTAAAGAATGTATTATTGGGCAGAGGAACCTTTGCACTAATCAGAGCATGCAATGAGCAATGTGGCGATCTCAGTCAATGCCCAAGGACAATCCACAGCACAACAGTTTGCCCTCAATCCAAAACAAAAGCTTCTGAATGTTACAAGTCCAGTAGTAATGTCGAAAATGGGGCAGTGCTAAACCACCCTCTGATTTGGGTAGTTGAAGAATGGATTTCCTGCTGGTTTACTGCCCCACAGAAAAGATCCTATCAGCCCATCCAGATTGCTAAATAAAGACTTCTTGATAAAGACAGGAATATGTTAAAAAACAAAAGATATATAAATCTGGGCAGGACAACCATTTTCATCCGGTTCACCCTACCCGCAAGAAACAATGGGAAGGAGGACAATCTTGAAAAGTCTGACTAGACTAGCTGTTAGAGGAGTGAAATTTTTATCAAAAAGATCTTTAAAAGAACTAGTAAAGGTAATTCCCAAATATTTAAACCGATCTGCTACCGCTGTAAATGGAAATATATGTAGACTTCGGTAATGAAATACGTGCTTTCTCTATAATGCAAAAGATAACAAAAATACTCTCATCGCAGCGACTATAACAGTAAAAAGCTGCAAATACAAACTAAAAAGTTCACTTTAAATATTACCTGCTTATTCAAACATTGAAAATAAAAGAAAAAAAGGAACCGAACTCGTCCTCAGGGACCATTTTAACGAAAAAGTCTTTACCCGACGCCGGTAGCACGCAATTTCACTAGGTCCCTCAGTGGCTATAATTCGAGGGTGTATAATTCGAGGCCTCAGAACAAAAAATTGGTCAGTTTTAATTAATAAACAGTGTCCATCATTCCACCCTCACTCAGGGGCAATCTGGAGATAGTCCTTCGCTTCCTCCACCGAGGAAAATCTTTTTCTTGCACCGTCCTTAGTAATCACGGAGAGCTTTGCGGGAAATAAAAGTGCTGGTTTAAGGCCTAGCTTGTAAAAGGCCACAAGCACCTCCCGATACTTAATTCTCTCAACAACCTCGGGTGTATAGTCCTCATAAATAGCAATTGGGTTACCTTTGTATTAAAGAGTGCCCCGTTTATTCCTGGCTTCGCGTGTGATTTTGTCTTTGTGCTGAAAATGGTACAGACGAATAACGGCAGCGCTCAGTTTTTCCTCCGGCTTTGGTTTCACTGCCTGCGTCCTGTGGGCCCGGTCTACCTCCGGTGGTGAGGAAAAAAAATCAAAAATTTCCATTAGTAGCCCCGAGAAGAAGGACGATGGCTGAGGACCCTTAACTGACTCAGGTAAGCCCACAATTCGAATATTGTTCCGACGGCTACGAGACTCTAAATCGACAAGCCTTCTTGTCTTATCTCCTTCTTGTCTCTTTTTTTTGTTATTGGGATTTTAAATGACCTCTTCCAATCTGTCTGAGATTGAGTGGTTTCCTCTGAATCTAGTTGTATCAAATTCTCTAGCTGAATCTCCAGCTCTGACTCCGACCCTATCTAAGAAGAGCTGCAGAACACAACCCAGACACACACGCAGTTCACTTATTTAATACTGTGATATCTTTCATTACTTGTGACAGTGCCTTGACCACACAACAGAGACCACAACAGCAGCAGCAATTAAGATCTCCTTTGACCACCCAAGCTGCTGACACTAAAACACTCCCATCTCATGATGTAGGTTTTTAAACTTTGTGTTGGTAAGTAGCAAGATGAACAATTTTCTCTTTGGCCTGAAGAACACGATGATGAAGGTAAAATGTGACAGGGATTCAGTACACAGCACACTGCAACAATCTCCAGTTCCCATTAGGCTCATGGCAAAGCTCCATCTTGGATGCCTGATCCCAACTCTCATCATCACCTGAAACACCTGAAGCACATTCCATTTCCCTAATAGAAAGTGTTTCTTATCAGAGACTCCACACAGCAGTGCACCTACTCGTGCTTTTGCTCTGTTTTGTTCTGTTTATTTTCCTAGTTCCAGTGTACTGTAGATATTTGTACATAACTTATTCTAGTCTCTCAGTTTCTGAGATAGTTAGAAGTTTTTATATTTAGCATTATCATAGTTAAGTTGTCTGAAGAATGGAGAGGCCTGTAATTTTTATCGTAGGGACACTTCAACTGTGAGAGGCAGAATCTAAAAAAATCCAGATAATCACATTGTATGATTTTTTTATAATTAATTTGCATTTTATTGCATGAAATAAGTATTTGATCACCTACCGACCAACAAAAATTCTGGCTCTCACAGACCTGTTAGTTTTTCTTTAAGAAGATTCTGTACTCATTACCTGTATTTATTGCACCTGTTTGAACTTGTTACCTGTATAAAAGACACCTGTCCACACACTCAATCAATCACACTCTAACCTCTTCACTATGGCCAAGACCAAAGAGTTGTATGATTTTTAAATAATTAATTTGCATTTTATTGCATGAAATAAGTATTTGATACAATGGATAAACAGAACTTAATAGTTGGTACAGAAACCTTTACAGAGGTCAGACGTTTCCTGTAGTTCTTGACCAAGTTTGCACACACTGCAGCAGGGATTTTGGCCCACTCCTCCATACAGATCTTCTCCAGATCTTTCAGGTTTCGGGGCTGTCGCTGGACAACACTGAGTTTCAGCTTCCTCCAAAGATTTTCTATTGGGTTCAGGTCTGGAGACCTTCCAGGACCTTGAAATGCTTCTTATGGAGCCACTCCTTAATTGCCCTGGCTGTGTGTTTCAGGTGATTGTCATGCTGGAAGATCCAGCCACAACATATCTTCAAAGCTCTTACTGAGGGAAGGAGGTTGTTGGCCAAAATCTCGCGATACATGACCCCATCCATCCTCCCTTCAATACAGTGCAGAAGTCCTGTCCCCTTTTTCCACCCCCATGCTTCACGGTTGGGACGGTGTTCTTGGGTTTATACTCATTCTTCTTCTTCCTCCAAACACAGCGAGTGGAGTTGATACGAAAAGGCTCTATTTTGGTCTCATCTGACCACATGACCTTCTCCCATGCCTCCTCTGGATCATCCAGATGGTCATTGGCGAACTTCAAACGGGCCTGGACATGTGCTGGTGTGAGCAGGGGGACCTTGCGTGCCCTGCAGGATTTTAATCCATGGCGGCGTAGTGCGTTACTAACGGTAATCTGTGAAACTGTGGTCCCAGCTCTCTTCAGGTCATTGACCAGGTCCTCCCGTGTGGTTCTGGGCTGATTCCTGACCTTTCTCAGGATCATCTTTACCCCACGAGGTGAGATCTTGCATGGAGCAGCAGACAGAGGAAGGTTGACAGTCATCTTGTGTTTCTTCCATTTTCTAATAACAGTTGTTGCCTTCTCACCAAGCTGCTTGCCTATTGTCCTGTAGCCCATCCCAGCCTTATGCAGGTCTACAATTTTGTCCCTGGTGTCCTTAGACAGCTCTTTGGTCTTGGCCATAGTGAAGATGTTGGAGTGTGATTGATTGAGTGTGTGGACAGGTGTCTTTTATACAGGTAACGAGTTCAAACAGGTGCAATAAATACAGGTAATGAGTGCAGAATAGGAGGGCTTCTTAAAGAAAAACTAAGAGGTCTGTGAGAGCCAGAATTCTTGCTGGTCGGTAGGTGATCAAATACTTATTTCATGCAATAAAATGCAAATTAATTATTAAAAAATCATACAATGTGATTATCTGGATTTTTTTTAGATTCTGCCTCTCACAGTTGAAGTGTACCTATGATAAAATTACAGGCCTCTTCATTCTTTGTAGGTGGGAAAACTTGCAAAATTGGCAGTGTATCAAATACTTATTTTCATCACTGTACACTTTCTAGCTTAGTGTTAGTTTGACTAGATGATAGAGTAATCAAGAAGACAATTGTGTTAATATGCATTTTATTTTATTTCTTCCATAAATTAAATTGTGTTTTACAATGTGTTGTGTTTTACTGACTTCCCTTTGTGTGACAGTATGGGTTGTCCTCTAAAACTATAAGGACCATAAGAAAGGGGACTATAACTGTTTCACACCACTGTAGTAGCAGATAGACTCAATTACTTAAAATAGTTTAAAAGCATGCACAATCAGCAGGGCAATTCATAAATCACAAGCTTAAATAACTTTTATGAGCACAGCAAATAAGCAAAAATTCCAAATCAGAAACAGTATTACAATCTATTCAATTGAGTATACAATATGGGCAAAATGATGTGGGCACCCCTTCTAATAACTAAGTTTAGATCTTATAGCCACAAAAGCTATAAGGGAAGGAATAATATTTATGGCAAAAGCTAAGGGAAGGCCTTTTTTGTTCTAGCAAAACTGTGTTCTTGTTTACACAGCAAGGTCTTTAAATTCATGATAAGTTTGGTTCGTAGCCCCTTCAATGGCTTGCACAAAGCCTTGATTCTAACCCTACCCTGTCTTTTAAATATATTGAAGCGCTGATTGTGTACCAGCCTTCTAGTTCAATATAAATGTCTGATCACAGAAATGCTTATTTGTATAATTTTGTACAAATTCCTACAGACTCAAATCTTGAGATAAGCTGATCTATAGTATTGTAGGCTGTTATAGCTAATTGGGGTTGGCAACTATATAATAATGCACATGATTTTAGAATACGATGCACAACAAACTTATTGTAAGGTGTTTACAATTGTCACCCTCAGCTTGCTCAACAGGGGTTTTTGGCCTGTTGGTCCTGGATTCTGTAAAGTTGCTTTGAGATATACAATGAATATACAAATACAATATACAAATAAATTTGGCTTGACGACATACTTTTGCCCAGATAGTTTAGGTTAAACGTAAGCTTTAAATAATTGATTGCAATATTTTCAGTGCTGCTCTACTAAAAAAAATTTAAACATGAAAGTACAAAATCACATTATCAGTCAACGCTTGTTTTAACAAAGAATATTGGAAGGTTCTAAAACATTTTTGAAAAAGTATAGTATCATTAGAAACAACCAATACAAATATAGCATGCCCAACTAAATCACACATTTTACTCATGTATGTTGTTGATATAATTAAAAAGGAAAAAAAGTAAACAAGACAATGAAGCTAATTAAGAGAAAGAGACAGAGAGAGAGTTTGGGGGAAGTCTGGCAAGTCTCTTTCTTAATCTGTAATAATAAAAGCAGACATTAAATTACTAACCAAGAGCATACCATTTTAAACATCATTACAATTGGAGTGCAAAGGATAAAACACATTCTGAAGTCTGTACCTCCTGAACTGTGGGTCTCATCTTGTGATGGCAAATATGGTTGACCTTAGAAAAGAAAAGAGAATTTGTTTATATTCCCAATTTTTACTGTATTTATTTATATTGCTATATGTCCAAATATGTATGTTTGCAGTGAACAGGTCTGTTATAGAGATGAGTGTTGTCCCTACAGAGTTGGGTGTATGTTGACATGTCACGGACTGTAGAATCACCTATATGAGGCAATCACCATCACCATTGTCTCCTGTAATGGGGTGGCTCTCAAACTGTCTTTCTGCGCAGCCTACTTTGGTCAGCAGAGTATGAATATAATAGCAGTTGTGATTTGCCATTCTGTACAATGGTTCTATAGTCTCTTTAGGTGCGTCTTTGCATTCCCCCATTAAAGAATCTCAGTCCAGGGTACAATAATACTGTGACAAAAGAACCACATACTAACTAGGGGACAATTAGAAACCAGGTGCTCTTTTGTTTCTCCTTGTGTTTGTCCCCTCATTTCTTGTGTTTTCTTGTGATCGTATTGAATGGAGTTCAGTGTTTATACTACTGTAATGCATTTTTTTCTTAGTTGTTATTTGCCTTTTTTTGTTTACTGAATTTTCCAAATGCTCAGGTTTGAGGTTACACCTAGTGTCCCTGTAATAAGGCACCCACCAGCTTGTGACAGAAAGACTCAGCCTTTACATTAACCTAGCAATACCTATACTAGACAAGCTACACAGATGAATGATCAGAGGGGCCGGCCATTCATCCTGTCCAGCTTGCCCCATCCCCTCCTGCCAAATATTGTAATGCTGGGTTCCTGGCATCCAAAAGGACATTTCATGTTGATCCATGGGTAGTGTTTGGATACTGGAAGATGTTACTTTGGGAGTGGGTACTACACTGTACCAATCTGTCATGCCTACACTGGCTGGCAGGTGGGGAGGTGTAGGTTGACAGTACCTCAACAGGACAGGGAGGTGTAGGTCACTACACCTGGGTAGAAAACTTTACCTGGGACTCAGCTCTGGGCTGAATCCTCTGACTGTCTGAAGTCCTCACTGTATATTTATCCAGACATAAAACAATAAACACTCCAATTTATTCCAAAAGAGTAAAATGGGAATGATGCTGAAGCTTAGTTTTGTATAATTGATTTTACATAGCTCTTCATAATGTAGTAATATGTGTGGCTAAAACTTCTAAAACAACACAGATTGTTTTAACTTGGGATTTACCTGAAAACCCAGTGAGCTGCCTTGCGGCCCGCTGCCTAAAGGATTCTAATAAAACATTGATTTTATAAGACAAATTATTAAGACACACTACTCAGTGATTACAGCAATTACATTGGAAAATAACTCAATGTGTCACACCTGTTTTTATATAAAAAAATTTTGTGAGAAAAGTTTTATCCAAAAATTGGATACTCCATCATTATTTAATCAGAATATCAGTCCAATATTTTAAGGCACCAGTAGAAGCACTGTATCTAAAAATTTAGACATGCCTTCTTCCCAGGAGCATGTGTATAATGACAAACAGTAAAATACTGTCTGTGCCTCAACATTTTTTTACTTCTTAATTCTTTTTTTTTAAGCTGAATCAAATATCCATTGAATCAGCGGGTTCATGAGAGAACATTTTTAGGCTGCCTTGCAAACATAGTATGATGACAAATTATATAAATGACAAATTATATAAAATTTAGGGGCAAAATAATCACTGGCCCACAGCATATTTGTAGGTATAATAAAACACTTTAAGTTGTAAATCATTACATGTTAGGTTACTCTTATACATACAGTGGGGCAAATAAGTATTTGATACACCGCCGATTTTGCAAGTTTTCCCACCCACAAAGAATGGAGAGGCCTGTAATTTTTATCGTAGGCACACTTCAACTGTTAGAGACAGAATCTATAAAAGAAATCCAGAAAATCACATTGTATGATTTTTAAATAATTAATTTGCATTTAATTGCATGAAATAAGTATTTGATCACCTACCATCCAGCAAGAATTCTGGCTTTCACAGACCTGTTAGTTTTTCCTTATGAAGCCTTCCTATTCTGCACTCATTACCTGTGCTGGGCTCTGTCTCTCACAGTTGAAGTGTTCCTACGATAAAAATTACAGGCCTCTCCATTCTTTGTAGGTGGGAAAACTTGCAAAATCGGCAGTGTATCAAATACTTATTTGCCCCACTGTATATATGCACATACTGTATGTTACTATACTGTACTAGCGCACCTCCAAATGGCTAGGATGTTCGGGCATCCCCTCCCCAGACATATCCAATCACATCTGTGTAGATGCCTGACCAGCAAGTAGCACCCTGAGGTTCGAACCCCAGCTCTCAGTGAAAGTGGGCTACTCTAGTTTATGTCTGCACCATCCAAATGCCTAGTAACATACAGTATACACGGCGCTGAAACACGCCCCGTCAGACTATTTTTGCATATTTGACACATTTTATTGTTTTAATAAAAATTATAAGACAAAGATAACCTGAATAATCACGTTAATGACATCAGGTTTACAGTAATCCCTCGATATATCGCGCTTCGACTTTTGTGGCTTTACTCTATCGCGGATTTTATATGCAAGCATGTCTAAATATAAATCGCGGATTTTTCGCTGGTTCGCGGATTTCTGCAGACAAGGGGTGTGTTCGAAAAGCTAGGGAGCTCTCTGCATAGACGCATTTCACGTCATCCTGTGCGCTTCCGATAAGGAGGCTGTTCCAAATCCTTCAACATTTCAACGTTATTTCCACTCAAAAACGAGTGAGCATCTGATGCTGCCTTAGTGATCAAAGAAATCCCAGAATTCATTGCGAGTTGGGTGCTCTTCTCTCACAGAAAAATAAACATGGCTGACGGTGCGGACAAACGAATGGAGTTCTTTTCAAACGTAAATAAAATATTACTGATTTTAACTTGTATAAACTTGTACCGAGTGTTTTTATTTGCAAGTTCGGGCTTGTCAGGAAATGTAATCGTAATCAGTACATGAAGGGAGATGTTATATTGACATGTTAGCATGCTGTGCTACCTCAATCCATTGGTTTTAATGACAAGATGCTAAATGCTAAACCTGATGGAATCGGGTTATGAAAATAACCATATAAACACATGGTTTTTACTTCGCGGATTTTCACCTTTTGCAGGGGGTTCTGGAACGCAACCCCCGCGATTGAGGAGGGATTACTGTATTTATCAGCTATGTCTGAGAGGAGGGAGCCCTGTGATCAATTGTTACACTGTCTAGGGTATTCTTGCTTTGCTCAAAGTGTTACCAGGAAAAAGTGGTTAATAAAAATTTGATGAAAAACATTATCCAACATCTTTTCCTGTAAAAAGGGAAAACTGTATTTTGTTGTCTCACATTGTATTTATAATGTTCAAACTTTTTAAAAAATTAGGTGAAACAAATATGCAAAATAGATGACACGAGGAAGGGGCAAGCACTTTAATCACTACGGTGTATTTTTTTATAAAACATTACTGTAAACCAAAGTAGTGAAAATACCTTCTGAACTGTGGGTCTCGCCTTGTGATGGTAAATATGGTTGTCCTTATAAAAAGACAATGGGGAAAAGAAAAGAGAATTTGTTTATATTCACAGTTTTTAAGTGTATTTATTTATATTGCTATATGTCCAAATATGTATGTTTGCAGTGAACAGGTCTGTTATAGAGATGAGTGTTGTCCCTACAGAGTTGGGTGTATGTTGACATGTCACGGACTGTAGAATCACCTATATGAGGCAATCACCATCACCATTGTCTCCTGTAATGGGGTGGCTCTGAAACTGTCCTTCTGCGCAGCCTACTTTGGTCAGCAGAGTATGAATATAATAGCAGTTGTGATTTGCCATTCTGTACAATGATTCTATAGTCTCTTTAGGTGCGTCTTTGCGTTCCCCCATTACAGAATCTCAGTCCAAGGTACAATAATACTGTGACAAAAGAGCCACATACTAACTAGGGGACAATTAGAAATAAACAGCAGCAAAGTAATAAATATAAGGTAACAATGAAAGGATTGAAAGGGGACAACCCACTACAGAGATAGGGGATAGAATGTGACAGGCTCTCTCTCAGCCATCCATGACAAACCAAGCTCTCAGAAAGGAGGACAGTAGGAGAATTTTTTGGTTTTCCTGGTTCCTGCCCTGAAAGTGTGAGCACCCCAAGCACCCTACTCGTGCTTCCTCTTCATGCCCCATGATGGATTTACAGGCATGCCTTACCTCAGGAAATTCTGTAGCCACTTATGGTTTACTAAATTTCCCTTTCTTATTTCTATGCGGAGAGTTTGGGTTGTAACCAGTGGACTGAGTAGCTGATGAAGTTACATTACAACCAAGTGCCCTTTTGTTTCTCCTTGTGTCTGTCCCCTCATTTCTTGTGTTTTCTTGTGATTGTATTGAATGGAGTTCAGTGTTTATGCTACCGTAATGCATTTTTTTCTTAGTTGTTATTTGCCTTTTTTTGTTTACTGAATGCTCAGGTTTGAGGTTACACCTAGTGTCCCTGTAATAAGGCGCCCACCAGCTTGTGACAGAAAGACTCAGCCTTTACATTAACCTAGCAATACCTATACTAGACAAGCTACACAGATGAATGATCAGAGGGGCCGGCCATTCATCCTGTCCAGCTTGCCCCATCCCCTCCTGCCACATATTTTAATGCTGGGTTCCTGGCATCCAAAAGGACATTTCATGTTGATCCATGGGTAGTGTTTGGATACTGGAAGATGTTACTTTGGGAGTGGGTACTACACTGTACCAACCTGTCATGCCTACACTGGCTGGCAGGTGGGGAGGTGTAGGTTGACAGTACCTCAACAGGACAGGGAGGTGTAGGTCACTACACCTGGGTAGAAAACTTTACCTGGGACTCAGCTCTGGGCTGAATCCTCTGACTGTCTGAAGTCCTCACTGTATATTTATCCAGACATAAAACAATAAACACTCCAATTTATTCCAAAAGAGTAAAATGGGAATGATGCTGAAGCTTAGCTTTGTATAATTGATTTTACATAGCTCTTCATAATGTAGTAATATGTGTGGCTAAAACTTCTAAAACAACACAGATTGTTTTAACTTGGGATTTACCTGAAAACCCAGTGAGCTGCCTTGCTGCCCGCTGCCTAAAGGATTCTAATAAAACATTGAATTTATAAAACAAAATATTAAGACACACTACTCAGTGATTACAGCAATTACATTGGAAAATAACTCAATGTGCCGCACCTGTTTTTATATTAAAAATTTTTGTGAGAAAAGTTGTGCCGTGAATGCTTGGATTGGCTTCACTGCTAAGGAAGAATTGGATACTCCATCTTTATTCAATCAGAATATCGGTCCAATATTCTAAAGGCACCAGTAGAAGCACTGTATCTAAGAATTTAGACATGCCTTCTTCCCAGGAGCGCGTGTAGAATGATGTAAAATACTGTCTGTGTAAAAAGCTGACTAGGTTTTTAGACAGACACATTGGGTGTGTTCGAAAACCTAGGGAACTGCCTTGCTGTCTTACTGTCCACATAGGCAGCTGCCTAAGTAGAGAGGATTCTAAAAAGTCACCGACTCAAAAGAAGCTTATTCGAACACACTACGTAGACATCAATAACATTGAGTCAAAATAACATTGAAATTGTAAGATACCTTAGTAGGCAGGATATTAAGACATCTAGAATTTAGAACAGCCTCCTTCTCAGGACCGTGCATAGGATGGCGTAAAATGCTGTCTATGTAGAGAGCTCCCTAGATTTTTGAACACACCCATTATCCCTCATTTTGAAGGCATACTGTTTCAGCCAATATCCTGTCCTGGTTTTCTTTTGTAAATTTAAAATAATATAAACATAAATGAGAAAATAGAGAACAGAAATATATTGACTTTAAAATGTAGCCCATATGAATTATTTTTTTCCATATTCACTAAAACACTTAAATCTAGGTAAATAGTAAGTATCAGGTAAATTAATATGCTTGAGGCATTAGGTTTACCACTGTATTAAAGTATACTCACAGATCACAGAATGTATCTTTTACTTTGTTGTAACAAGTATGGGAAATAAAACAAAAAAGTAAAAAATGAGTACACCTTTTCAACTCTGCGTTTCATTGCACGTGGACACTGTAGCTTGCCCATCTTAATGTAAAAAAAAATTAGAAAAACAGAGATTTTTTTTAATATCAAGAGAAAATCAAGAGATCTTTTAATATTAGCATTTACATTTTTTATTTTTAATACAGCAGATTTGACATACAACTGTTTTGTATACCGAAGTGCATCTGTAGTGCATCACACATTTCATATACGTACCTCTATAAGTTCCTTTAGAGGAATGTTTTGGTGGCGGATGCTAGTTTTCCATTTTCTGCTCCGTTCTCTTCCTCCAAAACTTTCAAAATCAAGTGGAAGGACCCAATGGCCATTGGATTTAATACACTCGACTCCTAAGAGCATAAAAATAAAGTCCAATAGCTTTTTATCATATCGTTTTTTTTATCATGATTTTTTATCCTGATCTTACTACCTTTATTGGAGAGATGCCATGCAAAATTTCATTGTACCTGTGTATAGTGACAATAAAGATTCTATTTTAATTGTATTCATGTGCTTTAAACACAGCCCAGTAAATAAACTGTAAGAGGATAAAGAGAAGATTCATGTGAAAGATTCGAGTGAAAACCAGATTTCTTACCATTGACCCTTTAAAGGCAATATTGCAAAACTCACTGCATTAACCTGATCTTACACTACACAGTAATTGAGTAAACATCGAGGATAGCTGATTTAGTGCTACTGCACCCAAAGAAAGCCACAAAAACTGGGTAAACTGAGTAAAATCTTAGTGTGACAGCTGTTTTTTTTTTTTATGAGCTTGAAAACTCCACTAATTTTTGAAGAGATTAAATGGTGTATTAGCAAATCTGTTAAACTATCTGATCATATACTTTGACACTGAGTACATGTGATACCACACATTGTCACGTAGAAGTTGTTTTGGAATAATCTCATATATTGTGACAAGAAATGATTTTGTAAAAGCACCAAAATGATGCAAACCTGGTCTAACATGAATTGTTTTACCAAATATATTATGCAAAATTTTCATTTGTATACAGTAAAGATTGTGGTGGGCTCTTGGGAACATGTCTATAATGTGACTAGCAGGAGGAATGTAAATAATCAACCCAGCTGCTGTACTGTGATGCTCTTACTTTATTCACATTGTTTTAACAATTTTTTTATGCTTTGTTTTCTATATTTCCACCTTCCATATTGAACAAATGTTTCAATTAATGTCACTTTGTAATTTTTCACTAGTGCTTAATGTTTAAAAAAAAATTCTAACTACTGCTAGAGTTTATTGGAGTTATCATTTAGAAGAGATAAATGGACCATGCAGATTAATGATTATTAAAGTGACTATTATTATTATTGTTATTATATTTTCTTACTGTTATCATAAACTTGAGAAATAGAGAGACTGATAATAATGAACAGACAAATCTCTATACATAACTGTGAATTTAATACATTTAATGTAACGCACCTCTGGCCAGCTTCTCTGGACACAGCATGCCTTCTCTATCACCACATTTAACTAGGAGCTGTCTGTCAGCTAAGAAAAAGAAAGCAATAACACACACACACACACACACACACACACACACACACACACTAACTGTAGGTGTACATTTGGAGACTAGAGCTGTTTTCTTTTTAATGCACATCATGTGTTCATCTTGTCTCTAGTCTCTTATCAGTGAACATTTTGATCACAGGATGCTGTTTGCTTTATATAAGTAGGTGAAGCGCTAGTTTCGAAGCACTGACATTGGGGTGTTTAAAATCCCATAACATGCTACACCAGATATATGAAACATAAAATGTATATTATATAGTGATGTAGCCATGAAATGAATGGGAGGGGGAAAATATACCAGGATTGGGGAGGGGGAGGGGAGATGGATAATTGTAAAACATTCCTGCCTCTTACAAATTCTAACATTGCACAATGTACATATGTTGTGAGTACTGCCTTAATGTTAGAAACAATATATTGAAAGAAAAAATTATTCATCTAAAAATATTTATTCAAAACTAAAAATGTGTGGCACTGATTTCTTAGCACCTTCTGCTTCTGCCTGAACCAGTTACAGTTCCTCTATTGTAATGATGCAGAGATGAATTACCTGATCCATTATCATCATCATTCTTATTATTAATATTATTATTGTTATTGAGAAAATACATCTCTGGAAAATAAACATTTTCTGTAACAACTGTTTATATTCTTTATATTTACAGGTAATGTGAAGCTACAGTGAGGAAAATAAGTATTTGATACACTGACAATGACCCGAAACACACAGCCAGGGCAACTAAGGAGTGACTCCGTAAGAAGCATTTTAAGGTCCTGGAGTGGCCTAGCCAGTCTCCAGACCTGAACCCAATAGAAAATCTTTGGAGGAAGCAGAAACTCAATGTTGTCCAGCGACAGCCCCGAAACCTGAAAGATCTGGAGAAGATCTGTATGGAGGAGTGGGCCAAAATCCCTGCTGCAGTGTGTGCAAACTTGGTCAAGAACTACAGGAAACGTCGGACCTCTGTAAAGGTTTCTGTACCAAATATTAAGTTCTGTTTATCCATTGTATCAAATACTTATTTCATGCAATAAAATGCAAATTAATTATTTAAAAATCATACAATGTGATTTTCTGGATTTTTTTTAGATTCTGTCTCTCACAGTTGAAGTGTACCTACGATAAAAAAATTACAGGCCTCTCCATTTTTTGTAGGTGGAAAAACTTGCAAAATCGGCGGTGTATCAAATACTTATTTTCTTCACTGTAAATGTTTATTACATTATTTATGACAAATATAACCTTTAGAATTAAGATACCAAAAGAAAATACAATCACATCAAACTATAAAAAAAAATTGCCACACAGGTACAAGATAAACTAGGACATGTAGAACTAATTTGTTAGCTCTTACTGTCTCTGTCAGCACCAGGTCCAGTTCCTGTACTGCGATGATGCTGAGATGAATTCATGGATTTTGCTGCAGTGGCTCCTACCATCACTAACTTGATTAGATGACTTTGAATTGAGGATGTTGGGCCACTGGAGCCTCGTCTGCTGGATTGCTGGATACCGTGAGCATCTTTATTGAGTGCACCTGCATTAAACATATGGTTCAGAAGACTCGTACCCTTTATAGTATTACTGACCAAACTATTATGTTCTGTAGTAATCACAAAGGAACTGTGATGGACTGGCGCTGTGGGCCCATTGAAAAGCTGGGATAGGCTCCAGCACCCCCCGCGACACTGATTGGACAACCGGTTAAGAAAGTGAGTGAGTGAGAAGAACATGTTAAGGTCATCAGTCAGCTGACAATCTCTCATTGTTTGTGCTGGTGGCCTTTTAGCTGGTGATGTTTTGCAGGGACTTTCAGACGGTTGATGGTTCATTTGTACACATCATGCTACTTAAATTGCTGGAGTAGCTCTTCTTTGCAGCCTTGATCTCTTTGTTCAGGGTGTTCTTTGCCTGCTTGTATAATGCCCGATGCACACTTCTATATGTTACCTCCTTAGATTGGTGCAGCAGTTTCAATTTGGTATTAAACTAGGGCTTGTCATTATTATATGTAATTTGAGTCCTGGTGGGAACACAGATGTCTTCACAAAAGCTGATGTAAGAAGACACAGTATCTATATGTTCATCTACACTGCTTTTGCCATCATCAAAAACACACCAGTCTGTTAATTCCATGCTGTCCTGAAGCCTTTCTTTAGCCTCATTAGTCCACTTTTTTACTCTGCTGACTTTGGTACACTTGAGCTTCTGCTACTCTCTATGGTGGGGCATGTAACATGTTTTCTTTTATTTAGGGAGTTTTGTTATCCAGTTTTGCTCTGTTAAGCTGTTGACGTCCCCTAAAATGATCAAAATTGAGTCTGTGTGTTTGTGCTCTGTGCTAAGGAACAATTAACTTTAAAAACAATAAACATTACTGGCCAGTCAGTCAGTTTGTTTTTAAGTAGTTTAAACATTAGTACCACCCAGTATGCTGTTTATCTAGCACCCAGTGGGTTCCTCAACTTTCATACGTTGCAAGGTGGATTGTTCCACAGAATCCCAATGGCAACAATACAGAGTAAAGTGGGATTGATCAAGCAATTTTCAGTGCAGTGTGTGATGTGACACATTCACCTCATGACCAGTTATTAAAATACTTTGTACTTTGAGCCACAGTACATCATCTGTTGGTCTGTGATAGATGACACAGTTTCTTTGAAAAAAGGCCAAATGTTGTCGGACAGCAAAGTCGATCAGGTCTTAATGCCTGACCATATCTGCCGCATTTAGCACGTGGACATTGTTTAACTACCCAATATGTAATATTTACCTGAGCATTACCTTCATGATTGCAGTGGTGTATAGTAATGAAATAATAATACTTCATTACAGTACTTAAGTATTTTTGGTTAAGTATCTGTACTTTATTGGAGTTTAAACATTTTTGGCAACTTTTACTTTCACTTTACTACATTTTCTAAAGAAAATGTGTACTTTTACTCCGATACATTCGACTTATGTAAATTAATTACTCGTTACTACAAAATAAAACGACAAGATGATGTGAGATTTGCTAAATGATGTGAGATGTGTGACAGACTGCATGCAGGTTTGACAAATCTGCACTTGTAAATCAGATAGATCAGCAGTTAAGCACATTAATGCGCAGGTGCAAACAAGTTTTTGGAGCGACTGGAGTAAAGCGCGTCGTTTACCCAAAGGTACGTAAATATCGAATTTCTGAACTTCCCGTCCAACACACTGATGTACAGTAGGTTAAGAATGATAAACAAAGTAAAGCCGCAGCATCATAGTTTTTATTTTATATTATTAGCATTAACATTCAGATATCTAGCTACCATTTTCAATTACATTTAAAGCACAAATAATTATATGTTTCACTAAATTCGTTTGGAATTAATTCAGGCTCTTCTCTGTTCTAGCACCCAAGTGGTGGAATGAACTTACTCTGTCTGTCCGAACATCTGAGTCTCTTGCTGTCTTTTAAAAACGATTAAAAACCCACCTTTTTACTAAGCACTTAAGCTGAGTTGTATTTATTTACTAACATTTTTTTCCATTTCCAAAAAAGAAAAAGAAAACCACTTTTATAAATTCTTATGATGTGAAGACCTGTTTTTTCTGTAGCTTTGGGGTCGGCTCCATCGTTAAGGTGTGTTACAGACTTAAAACAACAATGTTCATATTTTTTTAAATTCTGACAACTTGCATTTTTATTAACAGCATTTACTTTTACTTCTACTTTTAATACTTAAGTACATTTAATATCAGAAAATTACTTTTTATACTTAAGTTCTGTACATTAAAAACCAGATACTTTAAGACTTTTACTATAATATTCCAAAAGATGACTTTTACTTCTATCAAAGTAAATTTCTGGTAAGATACTTGTACCGTTACTCACGTATGGCCTTCAGGTACTTTATACACCACAGCATGATTGTTAAGGAAAGGCATTGCCATTTTTGGATGGTGGTTCTAATGTTTTGGCTAATCTGTGTATGGATAATGTGTTTTTCGGACACAGAGGCTGTGTACAGGATGGGGATGAGCAGACTCTAAGTCCTTTATTGTGTGCAGCAAGATGTTGACTCTATTTTACCAGTCTGTTGTTGTGGGTGCTGTTTTCTTTGCAGCAGTGTGTTGGGGAGGCATCATCAACAATCTGATCATGAAGCCTGGCTCAGTCTTGGGCTGCTCACTGAATGGTTTCGAGTTGGTGATTGAGAAGGAGGTTCTTTAACAAGCTCACTGCTATCCTGAATAACACCCCCTCTGTGACCTAATTGCCAGACAGCAGAGCACCTTCAGTAACAGACTTATACAGCTCTGCTGTAACAAGGAATCATCAAACAAGGAATTGTACCAACAGCGATCACACTGTACAACACCTCTTCACTATACCGAGACATTATAGTACACTGAGCCACTATCAAAACAGACTCATGAAGCATGACCCCACACTTTGTAATCTACATTTGCACATCTATTAATACTTACTGCACATGACACTTTTATAGAGATATTTTATTATATTCATACTACATATCTTTATTTTACAGGAATATAAATGTTCAGTAATACTTACTTCCTTTAAATACTTTTGTTTTACCTTAACATACCTTGAGCTGCTGTAATACCTGACTTTCCGTTTAACTTAATCCCGACAAGACAGAGCTGATACTTATTCCTGAAGATCAATCGCCAACCCAAGACCTAGTCATTTGTCTTGATGACTTTTAGATCAAGCTATCTGACAAGGCACAAAGCCTTGGTGTTGTCCTGCATAATGTCCTTCTCTCAACATGTAGCCAACATGACAAGATCGTGGCAGTTCCTCCTTTACAACATCAAGAAGATCCGGCCATTTCTCTTTATGAAAGCCACTCAGACTTTACTGTGGAAGCACTTCTATATGCCGAGAATGTAAATGTAATGTAAATAAAGCTTAACCCAGCACTGTTTAAATGACTCTTTGTATGTGCTCCATACACAGTCTTGTTTACCTTGCAGATGTAATGGGCAAAGTTTTGCTGACGGAGCTGTGAGGTGTCCTGCTCTGCCTGTGCCAATTATTTAGCATTTTACTTTGAGTTGGTTGGCCTTTTTGTTTTCTTGTTTGGTTTACTTATTTTCATTTTTGGTATTCAAGATATTGTTTACTCCTTTTTTTGTAATTTTTGTTTTCATATTTGTTGTTTAATATGTTGTTTAATCCTATTTGTTTTAGCTTGGCCTTCTTTATTGGTAGGTTTAGGTATATGTAACTGTATGCACCATAAATCTGCTTGATGTTAACAGTTGC